>NW_016107404.1:0-14998 GCF_001604975.1 Cebus imitator
GATCTCACTGTGTTGCCCAGGCTGGAGTACAGTGGCATGATCACAGCTCACTGCAGCCTCGATCTCCCAGGCTCAGGTGATCCTCCCACTTTAACCTCCTGAGTAGCTGGGACTATAGGCACGTGCCATCATGCCTGGCTAATTTTTTGTAGAGACGGGGTTTTGACATGTTGCCCAGGCTGGTCTTGAACTCCTGGGCTCAAGCCATCCATCTGCCTCAACCCCTCAAAGTGCTGGGATTGCAGGCATGAACCACCATGCCCTGCCTTCACTGTCTTTTGAAAGGATGTTTAGGAAGATGGGCTGTTTTAAATTTTTATCAAAATAATACATACACATGATTTAAAAATCAAATCAAACAAAAGTGTTCATATCAAAAGGCAATAGATACTCTTCTGTCTCCTTTTCATTCTTGGTGGCAAACCATTTCTGACATCTTTTTGCTTTCTCTCCTTGAAATTACTTCCACATTTTAGCGATGTGCTCCTCTATCTCCTTCTTTGCCAATAGAGAACATTTTCTGTAGAACTCCTTCCTTTGCTATCAGATGATTTAATTTATTTATTACTGTCCTCACTAATGTACCCTCCATCTAATGTAGCTGTATTCCTTTTTTTGGTTCCTCTATTAGCCACCACTGTAATTTTTTTTTTTTTTTTTGAGACAGAGTCTTGCTCTGTCGGCCAGGCTGCAGTGCTGTGGCATGATCTTGGCCCACTGTAACCTCCGCCTCCTGGGTTCAAGTGAGTCTCCTGCCTCAGTCTCCCAAGGCATGCGCCACCACGCCTGGCTAATTTTTGTATTTTTAGTAGAGATGGGGTTTCAGCATATTGGCCAGGCTGGTCTTGGACTCCTGACCTCAGGTGATCCACCCACCTTGGCCTCCCAAAGTGCTGGGATTACAGGTGTGAGCCATTGCGCCCAGTCCACCATTGTAATTTTTACAGAATATACTCACACATTTATTTCTTCATCTACTAACTACAGGTAGTATCCTTATGACTCCTGTTCTGTAATACGATGGTGCCAGCATCCCTTCCTTTCAATTCACCTCTTTCCTCCGCCTTCCAACTTGCCATCTTTTCTCACGGCATCCAAAATGGTAGCCACTACCCCACATGTGGCTATTTACATTTAATTTAATTAAAATATTAATAAATAAAATAAAACTTCAGTTCCTTAGTTGCACCAGCTTGATATTTCAAGTGCTCCATCTCTACAAGTGACTACCAGCTATCATACTGGTAGGCATAAATGTAGAACATTTCCTCCTTTACAGAACATTCTATTGGATTCTATTCTATACGTCATATTGTTCAGCTGGTAGCATTTATGTTCTGTTTCTATAATTATATAATTGCTTTCTGTGCTTTTCTTTTAAGTTGATTCTAACATTGAAATAATTAAAGAATAATGTTTATATTATTATAATGTGTATATATATATATATATATATATATATATATATATGTATGTATTTCTTCCCAAAGAGCTGGGATGCCTTCTATAACATTTTCCTTCTTGGAAGTCTTTTGGTTTTCTAGGAGTTTTTAATTGCCTTTCTTTGTTCCTTGCATTAGTTGCCTTTAACAGATTGTTTTCCTTCCAATTCTTCATCGTTTCAAGTCTTCTCTTGATTCCCTTTCTCCTTAGAGAACTTCCTCCTGGATCCTTAGTCCTGCTATAGCCTAGACTGACTGCTCCCTGGGCTTGCTGCCCACTTGTCATCTTGGGAATTCCCTTTTCTTCTCTCCTAGGCTAGAGCTATTTTTTCCTGAATTCCACATCTTCTCCTTTCTTGGCTTACTTCCTCGTTTTTCTGGAGCACATCCTCAACTAACTTCCTATGCAAGGGTATGTGGGAGGTAAATTTTCTGAAACCCATCTATGTGAAAATGTCTTTACTCCCCCACCACCCCCACTTAATTCACGGTTTTTCTGGAAACAAGATTCTAGGGCAAAAGTCAGTTTTTCTCAGAACTTGAAAGGTATTGCATCATAGACTGTTTGTATGGTTGGATTCTACTTCTTTTATAGGTGATCTCTTTTTATAGACAATCTTAAGACATTCTCTTTATCTGTTTTACTGAAATTTCATAATGATGTATCTAACTGTGGGCTTTGTTTTGTTTTTCATTTCTTTGCTCAGTGAAATCTTCAGATCTGAAGAACTGTGTCCATCAGAACTGTAGAATTCTCTCATGTCTTAATTTTTGGTATGTTTCATTTGATTCCGTCCTCACAGTTAGGAAGGACATTGGAACTCAGAGACTGATTATCTGTATGTCTAATTATTTCTCTCCTGACTCCCATCTCTCCAAGCTTTTTATTCTACTTTCTGAGAGACTGCCTCATCTTTCTCTTCTAATCCTTTCAGTGAATTGAAAAAGTTCAGTGATCATAATTTTAATTTAATTTTTAATTTCCAAGAATGTTTCTCATCTTTTGACAGATGTTTTTTATATCATCCTGTTTCATGGAAGATGGATCTTTTTCCTTTATCTTCATGTCTTCCCTTCATATTCTAGACTCTCCTCAAATATCTGGGGATCCTTGGTTGTCATTTTACATTTAAGAAAGAGGCACTAAAAGCTGTTTGGAGCTCTGAACATTGGACAGGAATGGTTGACTAGTGGCTTCCCTTTAGGGGGGCTGGGCAGGGAGCTACCTGCTATAACCAGACTCCCAACTGCCAGGAAAAACTGGTCTTTTATTTGGGGCATTTAAATTCATTTAGCGAAGGATCTTTTGATCGTTTGCTTGGGAGACAGGCCCCTGAGCACGGGATATTCTGCATGTGGGGAGCAGGCAGCAGGCAGCAGGTATGGACTGCTCTTTCTTCTTTTTTTTTTTTTTGAGACGGAGTTTCACTCATGTTACCCAGGCTGGAGTGCAATGGCGCGATCTCGGCTCACCGCAACATCCGCCTCCTGGGTTCAGGCAATTTTCCTGCCTCAACCTCCTGAGTAGCTGGGATTACAGGCACGCACCACCATGCCCAGCTAATTTTTTGTATTTTTAGTAGAGACGGGGTTTCACCATGTTGACCAGGATGGTCTCGATCTCTTGACCTCGTGATCCACCCGCCTCGGCCTCCCAAAGTGCTGGGATTACAGGCTTGAGCCACCGCGCCCGGCCCTGGACTGCTCTTTCTAATGACTTTATCCCTCACCTTACTTCTACCATCTGTGGCTCTGGGAATCTCTGAATCTTGCAGTTCTAACTTGAGCTTCACACAGTATCTACTTCTCCACCCATTTTCCAGCTTCTGGAAATTAGCTGAAATCTCTCCTCTGTGGTTAGCCCCTCCACTTTTCTGTTTTAAGTTTTAGTCTTTTATAGTCATTTCAGAGAAATTTCAGGATGGAGAATAGATGAGATGTGGCTAGCCCACCACCCCGACGCAGAAGTCAACCTTGGTGGCTATTGTTTTTCTTTTTCTTTTTGTTTTTTACTTAGGGTCATATTTTTCCATAAGCTTCTGCCAGGGACATTGTATTACTTGGATTAATGTTTCCTGTCTGATAACCTGTGATTAATCACCTTTGCACTGGGAAAAACATTATTCCCTGCTGATGGTCTTGTATATTTTCTTAGGATGGAAAGTAAGACTCAGTCACATCCGTCTTTCCCTTTTTGATCCTGCTACCAAGATGCTTAGTGCTGACTTCTAATGCTAACCCTAATCCTAACACTTTGGGGATATATACTTTTTGTTTTCTATTATATGTTCCATTTAATTTTCTTTCTTTCTTTTTTTGAGACAGAGTTTCACTCTTGTCACCCAGGCTGGAGTGCAGTGGCACAATCTCGGCTCATCGAAACCTCTGCTTCTAGGGTTCAAGTGATTCTCCTGCCTCAGCTTCCCAAGTAGATGGGATTACAGGCTCCCGCCAACATGCCCAGCCAATTTATGTATTTTTAGTAGAGACAGGGTTTCACCATGTTGGTAATGCTGGTCTCGAACTCCTGAACTCAGGTGATCCACCCACCTTGCCCTCCCAAAGTGCTGGGTTTACAGGCGTATGAGCCACCGCACCTGGCCATGTTCTATTTAATTTTCTAATTTTCTTTAACTATCACATGCATATATCTTTTATTGTTATGTACCTTAAATTATTTCATGAGGTCAATGCTTCACTTTTTTTTTTTTTTTGAGACAGAGTCTCGCTCTGTCATCAGGCGCCAGCCGGAGTGCAGTGGTGCAATCTTGGCTCACTGCAATCTCTGCCTCCTGGGTTCAAGCAATTCTCCTGCCTCAGCTTCCCAAGTAGCTGGCACTACAGGTGTGCGCTACCACACCCAGCTAATTTTTGTATTTTTTAGTAGAGACGGGGTTTCACCATATTGGCCAGGATGGTCTCCATCTCTTGACCTCATGATCCGCCTGCCTCAGCCTCCCAAAGTGCAATACTTCACTTTTTATATCTCTCTTCCTCCCAATTGGAGAAGTTATTCCTTAAATTATTTGTTTGTCCTTTCCAAGTTGATGTCTCCTTTTTCTCACCTTTAATACCATTTAGATTTTGTGTAAGAGGATTTGATTCAAAATGACCCCTCACCTGAAATCCTAGCATTTTGGAAGGCTGAGCCGGGTGGATTGCTTGAAGTCAAGAGTTCAAGACCAGCCTGACCAACATGGTGAAACCCCGTCTCTACTAAAAATACAAAAATTAGCCGGGCACGGTGGCACATGCCTGTAGTTCCAGCTACTTGGGAAGCTGAAGCAGGAAAATCTCTTGAACCTGGAAGGTGGAGTTTGCAATGAGCCTAGATCATACTACTGCGCTCCAGCCTGGATGACAGAGTGAGACTCTGTATCAAAAAAAAAAAAAAAAAGATCCCTTAAGAACTTTCCAGTGTTAATGGAACCTCAGCCTGAGTCCTCTGGTCTCCTGTTTCCTGAGCTGTGTGAGAGGATAACCTACACCTGTGAATTCTCTTTCTCCTCAACTCAGGGCAGAAACGATGCTTTCTACATCTCCCTCACCTCTCAGTGAGCTTAGTGGTTTGGAGCTGACCCCGGTGAGCCTAGCTTCTGGAATCTAGGACAGCTGACCCAGGGCTGGTCCACAGGCCCAGGGTCTGAGGAAGTCCCGTGGGCAGGCAGGTGTAGGACACGTGATCACCTCTGGGTTCTCACTGGTGTCTTTTCCTCCTTCTCCCAATTCCTTCTCAACCCATGGTTCCTTTCTCTTCTCCTAACCTTAGTAGGTGTGCGTATGTGGGGTGGGTCTGGGTGGGGATGTGCATTATTGTCAGGGGACGCTATAGAATTTATATGCTATGTGTCCTAGGTGACCAAGTCTGACTTTTTTTTTTTTTTTTTTTTTTGAGGGAATCTCACTCTGTTGCCTAGGCTAGAGTGCAGTGGTACTATCTTGGCTCACTGCAACTTCCACCTCCTGTGTTCAAATGATTCTATTGCTTCAACCTCCCGAGTAGCTGGGATTACAGGTGTGCGCCACCATGCCTGGCTAATTTTGTATTTGTAGTAGAGATGGGGTTTCACTACGTTGGCCAGGCTGGTCTTGAACTCCTGACCTCATGATCGGTTTGCCTTGGCCTTTCAAAGTGCTGGGAATACAGATGCAAGCTACTGTGTCTAGCCAAATCTGCCTTATTTCTGATCCTCAGTTACCTTATCTGTAAAATGGGTATAACAGCAGGGAGTGGCTAAAAGAAACAGAAGAGTTAGCATATATAAAAGGTCTAGAACCCTGCTTGGGAGCTGTGAGTGGAATAGAATTTTCACACTCTGGGCTCCACACCCCTTACCATTCCCCCATCTGTCTCTCCTTCCCCACTGTCCCCGCCCTTACTGGATCAGTTCCAACACCCGCCTCTTCATGGCCTGGACCAGGTCCCGGTGCCCTCCAAGCTCCTCCTGGTACATGGCGTCCTTCCTCTCAGCCTCTTCTTGCTTCTGCTTCAGCTGTGTCTGCAGCTCGGCTCTCTCTTCCTGACACCTGGGTACAAAAGAAGACTAAGTGCTCTGGGGAAAAGCTCAGCCTTTGTGCCTGAGCTAGGCTGGGCCTCTGTTGGACAGGGAGCCCAGGAGAGATGCTGGTGATGCCCCCGGCAGCTGAAGTCCATACACACACACACACATGCACACGCAAACACTACAATACACACCACATCACACACAAAATGCACACACAATACAACACGTAACACAACAGACATAACACCCAACAGAACACACATATACAATACAGACAACACACACAACCCCCCACATATTGAGACACACACAATACCACATATAACACCTACACACAACACAACACATATACAACACACAATATAATGCATACATACAGCTCAACATATATACAACACAACACAGATGTAACCCATACACATAACAACATTCACACAAAACACAACACATACACACAACACAAAACACAACACACACGATGCACTCACACAATACAACACATAACACAACAGACACAACACCCAACAGAACACATATACACACACACAACATATACATAAAAGACAATACACACAGCACAACATCCCCTACATATAACCCACACAATACAACACACAGCACACAAACAACACAACACATATAGACAATGCAACACATACATAAAACACAGCATAACACATACACACAACTCAAGGTATGCATGACACATATGAAACCCGTACACATAACACAGCACACACAAATACAACATATATGCACAACACGCCACACAGTACAACACATTCTTACAACACAACATACACAAACATACAACACAACACTACAGGCACATTCATAATGCACACACATAACACAACACATCATACACACCACACACAATCATAATCCCACACACAATGCACATGCATAACATGCACGTACAACACACCAGACACAATATAATACAACAAAAAACGCAACATAAAATATACACAACACACAGCACACACATGCCCACAACACAACACACACCCTAATACACACACAGTATAATAGAACACATACACACAACACAGAAGACACACTTACAACTCAATACACATATAATGTATACACATACAATACATACACACACCACAACACACCACACATCACAACACACATAATGTACATACGACTCAATACACACAACACAACACATATAAATGCACACACCACACACATAAACAGAACACAAACAACACAACGTATACATACATACTTGCACAACACACAAAACAGACATCCATAATGCAGACACATAACACAACATGCCCACAATGTGCATGCACTGCAACCTCTGCCTCCCAGCTTCAAGCGATTCCCCTACCTCAGCCTCCTGAGTAGCTGGGACTGCTAATTTTTTGTATTTTAGTAGAGACGGGTTTCACCTTGTTGGCCAGGATGGTCTCAATCTCCTGACCTTGTGATCCGCCCGCCTCGGACTCCCAAAGTGCTGGAATCACAGGCGTGAGCCACCACACTTTGCCCCTGCTTTGTTTTTAAACATTTCCATTTAAAATGTAACTTTCTTGACAGTTATGTTCACCATCCTGGCAGCTCTCTGGAGGGAAAGCGGATGCCTGGGACCCTAGGCTGGATGGTTGGTGCCCAGCTGGAAATAATTGTGTGTGGAAGGGGAGCAGTGTAGGATTTAGGGTGATGTTTTGCTTTAAAATATTTTAAAAAGTTATGTTACATTGTCTTTTCAATTAAAAAAGTAATAGTAAAAATACGTCTTTCCTAAATTTGTTTCAGTGGTGGGTTTGGTAGCTTCTCAGCTCCACTCTTGGCTTTTCTTTTTGTCTGCAGTGGTTTTCTGGAAGTTTCCGAGAAGACGACTAGACTGGAAATAAAAAGACTTGGCCCCAGGGCCCAGCCTCTGGCTCAGCTGGGAGGGCGCTGTGATGGCGGGTGACATGAGTGAGTCCCTGCGTTCAGGGTTCATGTGCGTCTGTGTGCCCCTGTATGGTCCTGGGGATTGAGCATGTTTGAGTGGAAGAGGCTTGCAATAGGCCTGACAATGAATTGAACATGTAATTTTAACACCCCCTTTTAGCATGTTGCTGGGAAGAAAGTTGGGTGGGCCATGACATCAAACTGCCAGCAGCCCAGTCCCTGACATTCCAGAGTTCAGTCACTGCAGCCCTAAGAGGCTTCTGGTGCCCAGGCACAGAGCAGGGCCATGTTTCGAATTTTAATGAATGTTCTAATCTTTTGGCACCTCATTTCTTAGCTGCTGACTTTAATTTTCCTGAGCCAGTTTACTTGCCCGGTGATCCTGGGCCCTTCATGTGTCCACCATGGTGTGCGCATGTGTCTTTGGGGTGAGAGAGAACACTCACTTACCACCTGCTGTGTGCCATGGGATGTGTAGGTGCCAGGAATAAAGCAGTGCCTATGGATCTTACGGTGTTTGGGGCAGGGGTGAAATAAATGATAGACCTGTAAAATACTGAAACTAAGTGCTATGACAGAGACAACGGAGAGGCTCAGAGACCAGAGAGGGTTCTTGGAGAGGCTTCTCGGACAAGGTGAAATGGAAGCTGACCCAGAAGATGAGAAGTCAGGAATATAGAGGCAGGCATGGGCACATGCAAAGGTCTGCAAGTTGGAAAGAGCTGAGCTTGTTTGAGGAACTGAAAGAAGATGAGTGAATCTGGAGTGCCACAAAGGTCAGTGGGGGGCAGGGAAGGCAGGAGAGGAGTGGGGAGGTGGGCAGGACCTGAGCTGTCTGCCAGTGGCCCAGGAGAAGTGGATGTTAATCTCAGTGAAATGGGGAGCCCCTGAAGTATTTTAATTATGGGGTGACGGATACTCCTAGCACACGAGGGGGGCATGGAAGGAATTAGTTTACTGAGCACTTACTATATGTCAGGCCCAGGTTTAGTGTTTTATAGCCCCATTCATTTAGTTCTCACGATGTTATGAGACAGATAATATGATCCTCATTTTACGAGGGAGAAAATAGAAACTCAGAGAGGGAGTGACACTTGCCCAGGGTCACACAGCTTGATGAGTGGAGGGAGCAGAAATCTGGACGCAGGCTTGCCCAGGTCAAAACTCTTTTTACCTCCCTGTACATTCATCCAGGTAAGGCCCTGATCACCAGTGATTCCTGGCACTGGCGCCAAGTGGGCAGCAGGTGGGAGGGAGGGAGGGAGGGAAGGACGCTGATGGAGCCTGGCGGGACTCAAAGGAGCTCAGTGCTGCTGTGCAGGGGCTGGGGGATGTGTGATATCTGCCTAGTTCCCCATCCTGAAGACCTCTTCTGCTGATGCGTGTCCTAACTGCTTTTGCTCGAGGTGCAGAGGACACCCACCTGCTTGGAAAGATGGCTCCACAGAGCATCTAAGCTGGGAGGATGAACCTTAGCCATCCCACTGTCTCTTTTTGCAAATCATGGACCTAGGCCCAGAGAGGGCAAGCCACTGTCCCCAGGGGCCCACAGCCAGAAAGCCGTGAAGTGGGTGTTGGAAGCCCCATGTCTCAGCCCAAGTCTGTTTTCACAGCCCCATGGACTTGCCCTGGGCCTGCTGCCTGCAGGCTGGCTGTGGCTGACTTCTGCTCCCAGCCTGTGCTCTGCACGGGGGCTCCCACCCATCAACCATCTGTCTGTCCTCCACACCACAGCCCGAGTGAGCCTTTAAACACTGAAGTCAGACTAGAAACGCCCCACTCTAAACCCTGCCCCAGCCTCTGGTGGCACAGGGAAGAATTCCAGTGCCTCACTCAGCCTTTAAGGCCCCTGGCTCTGGCTCTGCCCCTCTCCCCTCTGCTCAGCCACCCCCTGTGCATCTGGACTGCCTGTCCACAAATGCATGTCTTCCGGCCGTTCCCCTAGCCACAGCACTTCTGACTAGATATTTGCAAGGTCCAGTCTCTCACGTGTTTGGGACTTCTGCTCAAATGTCACCTCCACAGAGAGGGCTTCCTGGCCCCCAGTCTGAATGACTATCCTGTCTTTCTTCAGGTCCTTCGCTGCCTTTGTTTTTCTCCCTAGCATCTATCCAATGGGCATTGGATTGCTATCTGTTTATCTGCCTGCCATTGGATTGCTGTTTATCTGCCTGCCATTGGATTGCTGTTTATCTGCCTGCCATTGGATTGCTGTTTATCTGCCTGCCATTGGATTGCTGTTTATCTGTCTGCCATTGGATTGCTGTTTATCTGTCTGCCATTGGATTGCTGTTTATCTGTCTGCCATTGGATTGCTATCTGTTTATCCAGCCCAGGTCTTCTAGAATAGGCTTGGCCAGGTTTGTTCACCACATCTGCTCATGACCATTGCAGAGGCATAATAAATGTCTGATGGAATGAATACGTCCCTCGGCCCTTCTATTCTCTGTGTTGAGGAACTCATGGCCAGCTTGATGCCCACCGGCTCCTTTCCCGGAGTGAGCTTTGTCCTTAGCTCCCTGGCTCCCAGGCATCAAGGAAGCACATCTCCCTTCTGAGCCTCAGGGTCAGCTGTTACTCAGAGTCCTTACTCTGAGCACTCCAGGACAGATCTCCCATCCCACGCTTCCCTCCTGAGCTCCACACTCAACTGCCTGCCCGGCGGCCCCCATCTAACATGTCTAATGGGTGTCTGAAACATAACGTTTCAAAACCAAGCTCTGAACTTTCCCCACAAACCTGCCCTCCCACGGCCTGCACACTTCGGTTAATGGTGACTCTAGCTTTCTAGCTGATCAGGTCAAAAACTCAGAGTCATCCTCGACTTCTGTCTTTCCTTGAGACTGCATATCCAATTCTTTGGGAAGTTCTCCTTCACACTGTATCCAGAGCCCAGCAGCTTCTCCTTGCTCCATGCCGCCAACATGATCTGAGCACCCTCACTCTCCCCTGCACAGCAGGGTCCTCAATGGACTCCCTGCCGACAGGCCAGCTCCACTGCGCCTTTAAAACACATATCAGGCCGGGTGCGGTGGCTCACACCTGTAATCCCTACACTTTGGAAGGCTGAGGTGGGTGGGTCACCTGAGGCCAGGAGTTTGAGATCAGCCTGACCAACATTATGAAACCCCATCTCTACTAAAAATACAAAAAAAATTAGCCAGGCATGGTGGTGGGCATCTGTAATCCCAGCTACTTGGGAGGCTGAGGCAGGAGAATTGCTTGAACCCGGGAGGCGGAGGTTGCAGTGAGCTGAGATGGCACCACTGCACTCCAGCCTGGGCGACAAGAGTGAAACTCTGTCTCAAAAACAAAAAAACAGAAAAAAAAAACCAAGTAACAACAATGACAACAACAACAACAAAACGCGTCAGCCTCAAAAAGCTGATCTGTGGAGACAGAACGTGGGCTGGTATTGCCTAGGCCTGGAAAGGAATGCGTACCGGCTGTTAACGGGCACAGGATTTCTCTTTGGGGCGATAGAAATGTTCTGAAATTGATTGAGATGGTGGATGTATAACTCTTGAATACACTAAAAACCATTTAATTGTTAGGTATTTGTAAAAGCATATTAGATCTCTGCAGGGAGAGGAGACTTTACAAAATAAATTATGGGCTGGGTGTGGTGGTTCATGTCTGTAATCCTCGCACCTTTGGAAGGCTGAAGCTTGAGCCTAGGAATTTGAGACCAGTCTGCACCATGTAGTGAGACATCATCTCTACAGAGAGAGACAGAGAGAGAGAGAGAGAGAGAGAGGAGGGAGAGAGAGAGAGAAAGGCTGGGCACGATGGCTTATGCCTGTAATCCCAGCACTTTGGGGGGCTGACACAGGTGGATCACAAGGTCAGGAGTTTGAGACCAGCCTAGCCTGGCCAGTATGGTGAATTCCCATCTCTACTAAAAATACAAAAATTAGCTGGGCATGGTTGTGCATGCCTGTAGTCCCAGCTACTTGGGAAGCTGAGGCAGGAGGATCACTTGAACCCGAAAAGTGGAGGTTGCAGTGAGCCAAGATCGAGCCACTGCACTCCAACCTGGCAACAAAGTGAGACCTCATCACACACAAAAAAAGAGAGAGCACACGAGAGAGAGAGAGAGAGAGAGAGAGAGAGCAAGAGAGAGAAAGAGAGAAACAGACCTGAGAGACTGAGTGGGGAAGGCAGAGACAGACAGTGTGCCGTGGGCCCCTGAGGTCACTGTGAAGACAGAAGATGAAGACGCTGGATGGTGAGAGACACGGAGCAGGAGAAACGGAGAGACTGAGGTGCAGGCACCCGACGTGCTGCCTGAGCGGGCATCTGAGCCCTCTGGTTCTGGAGTCAGCAGCAGGCCTTGAACCTCAGCTCCCTGCTAACTAGCTAACAGTGGGCATATTGTGTGGCATCTTTGAGCCTCAGCTTCCTCCTCTATAAAAAGGGGGTTCTGTAGAACTCATGTCATAAGGATGTTAGGCAGAAGCACCTGCAGCAGTGCCCTGGACATAGTAAATGCTCAGTAAACGATAGCTATGAGTATGAGAGGGTGAGAGATGGCCTAACAGGAAGAGGCAAATGAGACATAAAGAAACTGAGTAAAAGAGGGAGACAGAAAGAGATGGGGAAAAGAAGCCCAGTGGAGCAGGGAGGCAGAGAGGGTGGAAAAGAGAGAGGAGCTGCCCGGGGAGGCAGCAGAGGGAGGCAGGGGTGAGGGTGGGAGGGAAGGAGGCCAGGAGGTGGGGCCTGTCCTGGGGCTGCTCTGGGAGGCCTGTGAGAAAGGAAGGCACAGGGGAAGGAGGGTGGAGCCCCTGGGATCAGGAGCAATGCCCTGCAGGCCTCAGATCCCAAAGGTGTGCCCAGCCCAGGGCCTGGTGCATGGTAGGTGCTCACAAGACCTCACTGGCTTGACAGTGATTGACAACAGGACTCACGGAGTACTTCCGGACACCCTGTGCTGTGGGTTGCCAAGGTTACCTGCTGAGCTGCTCCCGAAGTGCCTGCAGCTCCCCCTCCTGCTCCCTCAGCAGCCGCTCCTGGTGCTGGGCCTGCTCCTCGGCCTTCTGGAGCCCAAGTCTGAGGCTCTGAGGAGTGGAAGGAGGGGAGGAGGAGACTGAAGGAGCAGGGAAGAGACCCCAAAGCTGGGGCTGCCCTGAACAACATTCCTGAGAGACCCCAGGCCATGCCCTGGCAGGGATGGGGACAGTGCTGAAAGCTGTGATCCCTGGCTCTGTCCTATGCCCTGCTTCTGGGTGAGTCTGGGCCGCTGTTTCCTTCTTCATTGAAGGGTGGAAGTTGCAAATTCAGGAACTTGGAAGTTCCTGGGTGGAGGCTGAAGGAAGTCTTGGTGACAATCTTGGGTGACCTCCAGGAGAGGCATGTACCATAGGAGCAACTAGGAGGGCTCTGCACCGGTAGGACTTAGATTTGGGGAACATCCTGCCACCGTGAGGATATGGAACTGGAGAGGAGGCAGCTGCCTGGAGGAACTGCTGGGAAGGGATCTCACACTCCGGGGCCTACTGGGGCTGGGCAAGAAGTATTGCTGAATAAAGTGGGGCTAGCATGCGGCAGTAGGGAGAGGTGGGCTGTGCGGACCTGAGGAATGCATATGGCTTTCAAAGGCATCTCCAGATAATAATCCCGAGTGGGCCAATAAAAATTGATCCGTGGGTGGGAGTGGTCCCAGGCGATTACTGCAGACCCTCATCTGTGGGCCAGGTCAGAGAGGGGCGAATAACCAGGTGTGGAGCGCAACTGTTCTCACCTTGCCCACGTCCTGCAGGGACGCCTCAGCTTGCTCCTCCCTCCTGGCCGCAAGGGTCACTTCTGTTTGCACTCGTGGATTCTCCACAGTGGAGTCTTCCTTTCTTGTGAGTCTCTGAAGAGCCCAGGGCTCCCCCAGGATGCTAGAGCCCCCCCACCCCTGCCTGCTCCCTGCCATTGCTCCTTCTATGGTCCCTCTGGGGCTGGGGGTCAGCAGCCTCCGGACATGACCGCACCGTGCTTCTGCTTCACGAGTCCCCTCTGTTGTTCTCTGACCCTCTGCACCCAGCAGAACCCCTGTGCCCTCAGCCTCCGTCCCTCTCACCTCCTTCTGAGTGCCTGTAGCCCCTTTCCCCTGTCCGTGGGTGCTGGGTATTGAGTTCTCCAGGAAGATCTCAATCCAGGGGGCTCCTTCTGCCTGGTCTAGCGGAGACGCCTCCCCTTCTGGTTCCCACGTGCTCTGGGGATACCTAAGGCTCCTGGAATTTTCTCCCTTCTTTTCCAAAGAGAAAGGAAGGTGCCTTTGTTGCTGGGAGCTGGGCAGCCCCACCAACTGCTGTCCACTGGGCGCATCTTGCAGACAGGCAGCTTGACGGGTGTGTGAGTCCTCCATCTGGACATTTTTGGGGCCTCCATATGTGGCTGGGATCTGTGGAGAGGACCCCAAACCAGTCATCGCTCTCAGTATCAATTCACTGACCTGGTGCAGTGTTTAGGTTAGGCCATAGCGCTAATCTAATGGGCTTGCTAAATAGGTAGGTACTGGGTCCTCTCATGGAAACTTTGATTTATCAAACCTCAAATCTGACTTTTAGCAACACCCAGGTGATCTGAGCCCCAAGCTTTGGTCTGGGGAGGGATGGCAGGGCATCCCCATGTCCTTCTCTCCCTTCCCCCAGCCCGCAACCTTCTCCCTCCTGCACCTGGGTCTTGGGTATTGATCTGGCTCCCCCTAAGTTCCTCCCACCCCTTTCCTTTAATCCTTCCTCCTGAACTTGACTTTGTGTTTCAGTTTTTCCATCTGCAAAATGGGAATGATAGTACCTTATTTTAGGGTTGTGATGAAATCTCAAAAAAAACCAACACTCAGCTAAGAGTAACCTCTCAAGAAGCCTTCTTGGCTGGGCGTGGTGGCTCACACCTGTAATCCCAGCACTTGGGGAGGCTAAGGCAGGTGGATCACGAGGTCAGGAGTTCGAGACTAGCCTGGTCAATATGGTGAAACCCTGTCTCCACTAAAAATAAAAAAATTAGCTGGGAGTGGTGGTGGGTACCTGTAGCCCCAGCAACTTAGGAGGCTAAGGCAGGAGAATCCCTTGAACCAAGGAGGTAGAAGTTGCAGTGAGCCAAGATCTCGCACTGCACTCCAGCCTGGGGACAGAGCGAGACTCTGTC
>NW_016107404.1:15703-42066 GCF_001604975.1 Cebus imitator
AAAAAAAAAAAAAAAAAGAACCATAGTGTGTAAGGGGTGGGGCTGGGATTCAGCCAGGCAGCCTGACTCTTTAGTTGCTTCCTGAACTGAACTGAGACGTTTGTCAATTGTCCAGTGCAGGGGACTCAGCAAAGGGTGTCTCTCCTCTGTTTCCTGAAGCTTTCAGTGGCACGCCTCCCGTCCCCCAGCACTTTCTCCTCCTCCGGGGCCAGTGGCTCCAGCAGAGGGTGCTAGAGTTCCCTTTCTCTCCCAGTGTCCTCCCCACCCCAGGAATAGGAGCCCCTCCCACTCTGCGTCTCCCCAGTCCCCTGCTCCACACATCGGCCTCTTGCTGTGTCTGTCTGATTGGGTCAGGGCTCTCTGTACACTCAGAGGGGGAAGCCTCAACCCGGGGGCACCAAGGAGATGGGGAAGAGGCAACTCAGAGTGAAGGCAGGGCAGAGGCACCTTCTTTGGGGCATCTTTGGTTTTTCTGGGTCTCCTTCCCTCGGCTTGGGTGGAACTGGAGCAGCGTGACCTGAAAGTGAAAGAGGCAGGGGGACCCTGGGCCTCTGTTCGGTGGTGGGCTTGGTCCTCAGGTGGAGGGTATCCCATATTTTCACCCACCCATTCATCCCGTGGCTCGTCCTGCCTTCCTGCCCACCCACCCTCATGCATCCCATGCTCCATTCACCGTATCTTCTCTCCCAACATCCCACTATCCATTCATCCTCCAGCCCTCCACCTCAAACACCCAGGAAATTGTGAGTGAGAGCATATGACGGTATGCCGTGAGTGTGCACTGGAAACATCGAAGTCCCGGAGGATCCATAGTCACCGAGCAAAAGGAGGCAGAGACAGATGAGGCTGGAGGCTGAGGGCTTGGGGCTTGCCTGGGACCCTTGGAAAAAGCCTTGTTCCTGGCTGCACCTACTCACTCTGAGAACATGGGCCAGGCTCCATCCAGGTCCGGCTGCTGCAGGTCCAACTCGAAAGCAACCCCACTGAGAGCATAGAGAGAGTCCAGGATGTCTTCTTGGCGTTCCGGGCAGAGCAGAGGGCTCCGGGGTCCATACCATTCCCTGTGTTAACTGTGATCAGAACCCCTGGCCTTTGACCCTGGTGCTATTTCCCCCGCCCCAGCCCCCACCCCACCCCAGCTCAACCTCAACGAAGCAGCTTCCGCTACACCATAATGAGGCTGTTTCCCAGGCAGAGTTGTGGCCTTTGGGAGCAGGAGGCCCCAGAACCCTGACGCTCCCAGTACTCCTGGGTTCCAGCCTCCCTCTGCCCTTTCTCGCTTGATTTTTCCTTCGTGACTCATTGTAACTGTCCTTGATAGAAAGCCATCCACATGGGGGTAAAGGAGGGCTCTTTACAAAGGGGGGAAAGTGGCTCAGATGGCATCCGCAGGAGGATGTCTCAACAGCCCCACCTGGTGAGCTCTGGGTTCAGGAGGCAGAGCTGCAGGGCCTCAGCCAGCTGCCCGCGGGCCAGGCAGAAGCGGATGAAGGCACGGCCTTTCCCCAGAGGGGTCTTCAACTGCGGAATGCACAGAGGCAGAATAGGGGGTGGTATTAGGACAGAGGATGCCCAGGCAGCACAGAGAGAGGACTGGAAGTGCTGGGTGATGGGAGGGGTGTGGGGGGCCTGAAGGCCATGGGAGGAGCAGGGTGCCTCGAGGGGTGCTGAGGCAGAGCTCAGGAGATGTGCAGAGCAGGTGAGGGGCCTGTGGTCAGCAGAGCAGGATGGGGAAGAAGGAGCAGGCCCATGTCCACCTCCACCCCGTCAGCCTTCTCGTCGCCTGGCCCTGGATACCTTGTCCTGGGAACGGACGAAGTGGATTGGCTCCATGTCCCCCCGCTGCCGTCGTAGGGCAGTGCAGAGAAAGTCCCAGTAATCCTTCCGAGGCCCCAGGAAGCTCTTCTGCTCTTTCTGGTCAAACTAGAACCAGAACGAGGCAAAGAAAGTGTAGAAATGCTTCCTCCTAGAGCTCAGCCTGCATTTTAGTGTGTGGAGGACAGAGCTGCAGACAGACTGGGCATCCAGACCGAGCTCTGTCCTCACTGGCTGTGTGACCACGAGCAAGGTGCTCGGCCTCCCTGAGCCTCAGTTTTCTCATTCATTCATTCATTCATTCAATCATTCAGAGGCCCTTATTGAGCACTTATTATGTTCCAGGCCCTGTTCTAAGTTCTGGGGATACAGCTATGAACAAACTGGCTTCATGGAGCTTCTACT
This sequence comes from Cebus imitator, assembly GCF_001604975.1. Lineage (NCBI taxonomy): Eukaryota > Metazoa > Chordata > Mammalia > Primates > Cebidae > Cebus > Cebus imitator. The sequence goes on from NW_016107404.1 coordinate 17,924, forward strand.
TTCATAGGGGAGATAAGACAACAAACATGATATCAGTGAAACATTGAGTATACTAGCTAGTGATGACTGCTACAGAGCAAAAAACAAAGCAGGGAGAGTGGACAGTGTGTGTGTGTGTGTGTGTGTGTGGTGCGTGGTGTGTGTGGCATGTGTGTTGAAAATCTAGGGTGTCCAGGAAAGCCTTCCAGCTTGAAGGAGCTGAGAAAGGGTGCTGTGTATTCTGGTGGAAGAGCATCCTAGGTAGAGGGAAGAGCCCATGCAAAGGCCCCGAGGCTGGAGCATGCCTGGTGTGCTCCAGGGAGATCCGAGAGGCCAGGGGAGCTGGAGTGCAGCAGGTGGGGGGCAGGCTGGCAAGACAGGAAGTCAGAGAAGTAGGAGGATATGTGTTGGGGTGTGGGGGGGATGGACATCAAGCATCTCAGAGGGTGAGAGTGAGGATTGAATAAAGCTGGGCATGTAGAGATCAAAGCCCGACACATAGCAAGTGCTCAATAAAATCTGGTACTGGTCATGACTGGGGTTCTGAGTAGCAACAGGAAGGGCTGGTCCTAGGACATCCACTCCTCTAAAGCTTTAAGCAGTGAGGCTACCCCCAGCCCTGGGACCCTTCCAGCCCTGCTCTGCCCCACCTCGCTTCTCAGGCTGCAGTGACAGCCTCCAAGAGCAAGGTTAGGTGTCAGGAGGGAGAGGGAGATGACACAGGTCATGGTAAGGAAGGGGGCGCTGGCTCCTCCCTCATTTTTTGGGAATGTCCTGCCAGTTGTCTGGGTCTGGGGAGACAGATGGGGAAGGGGAGGAGAAGGTCCCACCTGCAGCAGCAGCTCCAGGCAGCCACAGAGTCTGTGCAGCTCAGCACTGGTGTCCATCACTGGCCCCTGCCCATCCCCATAACCCTGGAGGATGGCAGAGACAGCGGCTGGGGGAAGATGGCAGATGTCAGGCATCAGGAGGCCAGGCTGCTGAGGGAGGGCTCTCAGATCCTGACTTCTCCCGCAACTCAGTCCCAGAACATCTCACTGGACACTCACCTCTCAGGTCCTTGGTGACCTTGAAGATAGCCCCCTCTTCTGCCATGGGTACTTGGAAACAATGTGATTCCTTGTGACTTGGACTGTGAGCCCAGGAAGGACCCTCGGCCTCACTGCCCGACTCTCTCCTTACACAAAGGAGGATGCAGAACCTACAGAGAGAAAGTGACTTATTTTGGGTGACATAGTTTGTTACCTAGTGGGAGGAAATTCCAGCTCTATCTTGTAGGCCAGTGTGTGAAGATGACGGTGTGGCCTCCACCAATGGAGCAGTCCCTGGGTGACAGCACTGTGCTGACACTCGATGTCCTTGTTCCATTCAATCCCCACATAATCCTGGAGGTTATTAACTCCATTTTAGACCAGAGAAACTAGGGCACAGAGAGGGCAAGTCTTTATCCAGCATCACAGAGGTACCCAGGATTTGAACTCAGGTCTGTGTGCCCACAGGGCCCGTGTTCTGGGCCCTGATGTGGTGTGAGTGCCCCCGTGAGAGCTCACACCATGTGGACACTAGGCTGGGGTGTCCCCTCCTTCCCCATGGAGGGCCCCAGCCTTGCATGGGTACTCATCCTCCTCGAGACACCCTCTCATCGTTTCCTGGGCCCCAGCTGAGCGGAAAATGTGTGTTCTTTGAAGAGAGGGTGCAGAAGTAAAGCGCGGCCGCAGGGCTGGGGCTGAGCAGATGCTGGGTGTGTGTGGGGAGCAGGGCGCCTGGTTTTAATACTGCCTCTCTTTCCAGGGGAATCTCATCCTGTCCTCCTGATGGGTCCTGGGGCCCAGAGGGAAACACTGTGGGCCTGACAGCTGGTGTCTTTATTCTGAGATCCTAGAGTCAAGACCAGGCATGGAGTGGAAAACCCAGCTGTCTTGCCTCCCAGGCTGCGGCCGCTGGAGTTTGGGGTGGTGTGGCAGTGGTGCAGCGGTGGAACACAGCGGTGGGGAGGGGAGAGGGAAACAGAGGCAAATGAGGGAGGTGGGTGGGGCATGGGATTCAGGGAGGACGGGTTCAGGAGTCCAGAGACCTGGATCTCCATCCTGACCTGGCTATGCACTCATTGTGTGATCTCAGGCAAATCACTCACCTTCCTTGAGCCTCAGTTTCCCCACCTGTAGACCAAAGATTGGATTGATGGTCTCGGCAGCCCCTTCCATCCCAGATCCTGTGTGAAATCCACGAAGGGCTCCACGTGCCTCCTCCTCTCCTCACCTCTGCCATGCATTTTACTCCCCTGGCTCCAGGCATCACCCTTCTATCCCCATGAGTTCCGGGGCCCTCCCTGCTACTCACCGGGGAGGGCCTGGCTGGCTGGGGCACGACAGCGCGGCTCTGCTGCCCGAGTCCGTCCCTAGTGACTGCACTGCACAACTGTCCCAGGGTTTACAGCCAGGGAAGTGACTCAGTTCCAGCCCAGCAGCCTGGAGGGGGAACCTGGCTCACAGCGGAGGGGGAACAGAAGACGCTGCAGGGAAGAAGTGGTAGAGGCAGGATCCAGGGCGCTGGGGCAGAATGGTGAGATGGGGGATGGGCTCTCTCAGGCCGACCTGGGATAGATTCACCTGTTAGCCCAATGGGGTCTGATCCATTGTGGCAGCAGGGACTGCTGCTAGTTTCCTTTTCGTTTCCAGCACTTGCTCTTGCTTTTCTTCCTCCTCGCCACCAGGGGGCAGAGGGAGGCCGTGGAGCTCCGCGCCTGCCCTTCCTGTGGCTGTTCCTCTTCCCTGCCGCTTGGTTGGGCTGTGGGCAGCGCTCCAGGGTGGGGAGGGGAGGGTCCCACCACGTGCCTCCTTCCTCTCTGCACCTTCGTCGGCTGAGCGGTCCCCACGAGTTCTGGTCACTAGTGCCAACCCCCGCAGTCCTGGTCCCATTCCCGAAGGGATGGAAGTGAGATCACCAGTGAGTTGCTGTGCCCAGCAACGGGCCAGGCGGGTTGACCAGGTGGGCTGGGGCCCCCCACCCTGGCTATGGTCTGCTCCTTGAGGCTGGGGTCTTTCCATGCCGGGTCCTCGTTTTTCCAGGCTGGGCTGCCCCAAGAGCTAGTATTGGGGCAGAGGAGCAGGGTCCTGGGAGGACTGCTGTTTTCACAAACCCTAGAAACCGCTTGTGAAAACCAGCACAAGGGATGTCCCAGTGTGTCTGCCCTCTTCTCAGTCCTGCACCTGTACTCCCCCATGAAGAGGCTGCGTCCCCATCTCTGTCCCCCATCTCTGTCGCTTCCTCATTGTAACCCCTTATGTTCTCCCTGTCCCTCCGGTCACGTTCTTGGTCTCTTTCTCACCCTGCCCCCCAGGTCAGACTGATTGAAGTCCCTGTCCCAAGGACCCCCCCCCACTGCCTCGCTCCCTGAGGTCGGCTTCATCACTGGCTGTGTCCGGGACCTGTAGTGCAGACCCCCATCAGGCCCCACAGTGGGGTCCTGTTGCCGCTGGCCGGGAAGGCAGGGACTCTGTCGGGGCCAGGCTGGGGGTGTTGCTGCTCCCCTGCCAATGTTGCCAGAGCTCTGGGCTGAGCTGTCGCCAGGGCTAGGGGTGGGCCAGCTCCTGGGGCTCCCACGTTTCCGCCCCTGCCCACCGGGCACAAGGCCGGATGGGCTGCACTGGGAGCCTGGTGTGCTGTGAGTAGCTGCAGCCCAGGCCACCCTGCCATCCCCAGCCCCCCGGGAGTGCCTGGGCCTCCGGGCAGGCCAGGCTGAGTGCTGGGAGCCCGAGGGTTTGGCCCGCACAGAGAGAAGGCAGCTGCTGCTCCAGGTAGGGGCTGCGGGAGTGGGTGAGGGAGGACGCCCTGAGTTGGGAGCTGGTGGTTGGCAGAGCCCAGGACACCTGACACAGGTAAGCAGCCAGCCCAGGACAGTGCCAGTCCACTTGGGGAGTGCAGCAAGGCAGGGCGGACCCAGGGGAGGCAGGACCAGGACCAGGTGGAGGGGCCTCCAGTTGGGTGGAGGGGCCTCCAGTTGGGTGGAGGGCTACCCTAGATATCTTGTACCCTTGGGAAGAGGGTGATATAGGACCTGACCTCTAGAAGGGCAAATAGCTTGGTGAGGTTGGTTTAGGAGCCACCCAAGAGGGGCAGGCCTGGACTGCTGGGGTAAGGTAGGGAAAGGGTTAATCTTCCTTGACTTGGGCCAAGGGGCAGCTCTTTGGTGTCCTTTGATTGAGGAGGGCTCTGGAGTCAGGAGGGAGGGGGCCCCACCAGAGCAAGGACTGCCCCAGGATGGCAGGGACAGCTGGCCTCTCACCCCTGCCTTCTCTGTGCTGGGTAAGTCTCAGAGCCTTGCAAGTGAGAAGCTGACCTGGTGATGGAGACAGGCCTGGGCTAGGAGGCAGGTGTCTGTTCTGGAGGAGGCGTCTGCCAGGGAACCACTAGGCCTGGTATAGGTGTGGCACTGCTTCTTCTGGGAGAGTAGGAGTAAGAGTCAAGGGCTAACTCCTCTCTAGGTCCCTGTGACCTCAGGACTCGCTGTTGGTGGGTCTTCTTGCTTCACCCCGTGTTCCTGCCTCCCCACCTCCCACACAGCCAGCTTTGACACGGGGTGGGTGCCTGATTGGCCATGTGAGGGTGGGCAGGGACAGGCAATGGGGCTGAGATGGAGGGAGGAGCCAGGGGCACTGGAGGTGGGTGATGAAAGGGAGAAGGAGGGGAGTGTGTGTGTGCCGGTGTGTGACAGTGGCAGGGACAGGGATGGGGACAAGTGTCTGCATCAGATGAGCTGGTTTCTGAGAGGCCTCTTGGGAGAGCCTGGAGCTTGCCTGTGACTCTCTCCCTCCTCTATCTGTGGGGATCAAGCTCCATCCGAGCTGCCGTGCCCTGGCTCTGCCTCCAGTGGGGGTTGCTGCTGCCTGGGACTCTGTCCTTCACGGGCTTAAGTAAGAGCAGCCTGAGCCCATCACTAGAGGTGGGTGATGCCCTTGTTCTTGGGGTGGATAAACATCTCCTGGGTGCTGATCCCCTCAGGAGCCCTTGCTCAGTGGCTACCCAGACATCTGGGCTGCCTGCCAGGGCACTCCTACTGTCAGTCCTGCTGCAGACACAATCCCCCATTCCTGTCCCAGGCCCTGCCACAGGCCCAGCATCTCTCCCTGAGCCACAGCCTGAGCTCCTGCTGCCTGTGTCCATGCCCAGCCTCACTGTTCTCCTGTCCCCTGAGCACAACCCTCTCCTACCCAGGTCACATCGCCCCCTTCCCCTGCCATGCTCCCTCCTCCTCCACAAGCAGGCTGTCCTCCTCCTTCTTCCAGGCTGGCTTGTCCCCAGCCCCCATTGCCCATTCCTCTTTCTCCCTTGGCTGGCATTTGGCTCTCACTCCTCCCCTTGGCTTCGAGGAAGGTGCATGCCTTGGCTCTTAGGTTTTCAAGTCCAGCTCTGGGTTTTTAGTGCCTGCAGCTTTGGGCCCTACCCCTCCCAGATGGCCTTTCTAGGTCCCACAACTGCCCTGCACCCTGAGCCCTTCTGTGGTCCCACATGTCAGCCTCAGGGGCAAGAGGCTGGGGCTTGGCACCTTCCTGGGCCCTCCTGCCAAGTCTTCTGGGTGCCAAGGGGCCTGGCGGGCATCTCCGGGTGCCAGTTTTGCCTCCTTGCTCTCTGCTGTATCTCAGAACAAGTGGATGCTTGTGGATGGGGCGGGAGTAATGGGGAGGAGACTCGGGGCTGCTATTGCCTCTTCTGTTTCTGCAGTCATCTCTTCTGGGCTCTGCTTCTTTCAACCTGGAGACCCACTGAGGTTAGAAGTTCTCCTGGGGCCTGGTCCTGCTGCCTCCCCTGCATTCCTGTTGTGGCTGTACCCCTTTTGAAAGTTCTAGGATTTGGTCTGACTCCCTCTCCCATGGGTTGGATGTCCTCCTCTTCCTCTCTCTCATTATGTAGAATCCAGAGCTGAAAAGGATCTTAGTGCTTCTGAGCCTTTTGAGAATACAGATCCCTTTGAGAAGCTGATGAAACCTATGGGTGCTCTTGCTAGGGAGAAAGTGCACACACAGACACATTCACACATACTCATATAGGCGCACTCACACACATACACAAGATACACTCACATACACACATACACACAGGCACAGTCACACAAGACACACACACTTATGCATACAGGCATGCTCACACACAAGACACACACATACACACAGGCACACACACACACAAGACACACACACTCATACACATAGGCACACTCATACACACTCAAGACACACTCATACACACAGGCACGCTCACATACACACATAAGACACACTCACACAAGACACACTCATATACACAGATATGCTCACACACACAGACACACATACACACAGACACACAAAAGGCACACACACACAAGGCACACACACACTCACAGGCACACTCACAAGACACACACACACAGGTGCATACACTCACACAAGACACACACACATACACAGACACGTTCACACTCACACAAGACACACTAATACATACAGGCACACTCACACACACAAGACATACACACACATTCATACACAGTCACACTCACATTCGCACAAGACACACAGGCATGCTCACACACAAGACACACACAGGCACGCTCACACACAAGACACAGGCACACAGGCACGCTCACAGAAGACACATAGACATGCGCACTCATATACACAGGCACACACACACACAAGACACACAAGGCATGCTCACACACACTCACAAGACACATACACAGACATGCTGCTCACACATACACTCATACACACACAGACACACACACACTGATACACATACTCATACACATGTACACACATATACACAGGCACACTCACATCCCCTCACACACAGACATGCTCACACATACATACACACACACAGACACACATGCACATACATACTTATACACACATACACACTCATACACCCACTCACACACAAACATGCTCACACACATATATTCCATACAGACACACACACACACACACTCAGTCACACACTTTCACACACTCACACACTCGTACACATGCTCACACATAGTCACACACATTGACACAATTAACCACTGTACAAACATTCACAATGTCATATATTTCTTCAAGTCCCCCATACCCCTGATTTATCCACCCCCTGCATTTCAAAACAACACACTGAGGGCCAGAGGGGGATTCTTCAGTGTGACTTGCCCAAGGTCACACTAGAAGTGAGTGTCAGTGCTGGGACCACATCCCAGGAGTCCTGGGTCCAGACAAGTGAGAGTTTCATCCCCAGATGCAACTTTTGCTTTCCCCAGAGACTGTCTGTAAGACAGATGTGCTTGGCCATTCATTTTTTCAACACTGATTCAAGCATTTTTGAGTACCTGCTATAGGCCCGGCATGGAGCTTGGGGCTGGGGATAGGGCAGAAATCAGACAGCCCCTTGCCCTCAGGGGGTTGTCAGTTTAGTGGGAGAGTTGGAGTAGACTGCAAACAAGTCGCTGTACAGAGAAACGCGTGACTGGAGATGGTGCTCTGGAGGGTGAGCTCAGGATGTGACAGGTGAGAATCCTAGAGGGGTTGCTGGGAAGGTGCAGGAAGTGGCATCTGAAAGAGGAGCCGAAGCAGGAGCAGCTGGGAGGGAGAAGCACTCCAGGTGGTCTGAGCAGCTGACTGGGGATAGAGAAGAGCCGGGAGTTGTTACAGAAGTGTACAGAGGCTTTCCCTGCTGCTCCTGGCTCTCCTGGTGCCCTCCCACGCATGCTGCATGTATATATGGATTGGGAGGGTGAGAGGCAAAGCAAGGTGCCGTCTTCGGGAGGTACCAAGTGGTCAGGGTTAGAGATGGTTGGCCGGGGAGAGGGCTGAATGGGGCCACGACTAACTTGGGAGACAGCACTGGACGTGGAGATGGCTTGGGTGTGGGTGAGAAGGAGCAGGAGGAAGTTGAAAATGACCCCTCTTGGCCTGGCACTGTGGCTCGTGACTGTAATCCCAACACTTTGGGAGGCTGAGGCAGGTAGATCACGAGGTCAGAAGATTGAGACCATCCTGGCCAACATAGTGAAATCCCATCTCTACTAAAAATACAAAAAATATCTGGGCGTGGTGATGGGTGCCTGTAATCCCAGCCACTTTGGGAGGCTGAGACAGGAGAATTGTTTGAATCAGGGAGTTGGAGGTTGCAGTGAGTTGAGATCGTGCCACTGCACTCCAGCCTGGTGTTAGGCTGTCTCAAAAAAAAAAAAAAAAAAAGACCCCTCTTATCTCACAGAGATGGTGGCTGTCAAGGTGGCATCAGAAATTTGTCTGTATTAGTGTGTTGAAATATTTCATAAATACAGAAAAGTGTACAAACTTCCCACTGTCTGAGCACACGCATGTGCTCACATACTTGGCATGCAGAGTCTAGAAACAGAACCGTGCCAGCTCTCAGAAGGTGCCTCCTGCCCCTTCCAGTCACTAATCCCCCTTGGAGGACAGCTCGCCATCCTGACATCTAACCACAGGAAGTTGTCTGTTCCAGAATGTCTAATGAATGGAATGGCACTTGTAATCAGTGGAGCATATCATATGTATTCTTTTGTGCTCAATATCATGGTTGTGAATTTTATCTATATTCCTGGGTGTGGTATAGAGCCTTCCTTCTCATTGCTGGACAGCATCCCACTGTGTGAAGACACCATCGATGTATCCATTCTGCTCTTGACTGGCATTCGAGTCGTTTCTAGTTTGGGGCTACTGTGAATGTACTGCTAAGAACACTTTCATGCGTGTCATTTGAAGATCACACACTCAAATTTTGGTTCATATATATATCCCTCCATTTTGATGGTGTCTCTGGAAGACTCACGTGTCCCAGGATCAATGGAATCACTGGATGTAGGGAGAACTTCAGGACCTTGATGATTGGGGTGAGGGATGTTGGGGTTGGTCAAAGATTCTCTAGCACCCTCGTATGTCCTTTCATAATGATTATTCTCAATCCTCTTGCCCCACCGGCCTTGTGGGCCTCAGGAGGGAAAGGAGGAAGAAGCTCTGGAGTCCTGCATTGGAATGGGATGGGTGGGGGCCCACTGATCACCTCTCTAAGTCTTATCCACTCTCTGGGGGCAGGGCTGGGCTTCTAGCAGGGGCAAAAGGGTGTGAGGCTGAAGATACGGCCGCACCCTCTATTTGTTCCCTCTTTCCGGAAGGGCAAGAAGCCAGCCACTGCCTCCTTGTTTGATGTAGGAACTTGCCCAGGGCTCCTGGCACCGGGATAGAGCATGGTGCCAAGGGCAGGCAAGCTAAGGCAGCCCCCAGAGGGGCCACAGCCTGTGAGTGGGAAGTGGAGGCTGCCATCTGTGGAGATGCCAAGTAGTGGGGAGGAAAAGGGACCCGGGCTATTCCTGGGAGCCAGATTCCCTTGCTGACTGTCCCAGCTCTGATTTTTAAATTCACCTCAATCCCCAAGACCCCAGCCCTGGTGCTTTTGGCCAGCCCCTCCTCCTCCCAGCCTGAGTAGCTGTAAAGCCCAGAGCAGGAAGCTGCAAATCTACCCCAGGGATAGGGGATGGGAGATCCCAAGCTCTAGGGTTTCTTTCTGGCCTGGGATATGAGTGTGCTGGGTGCTTCGGCTGCTGTCTGTTTAAAGTCTGTCCCCCCGTAAGTCCATGAGCCAAGGTTTTCAGGCCAGTGCCAAGCTTTAGTGGACCTGGTACCCCAGGCACTTAGCAAAGGACCTGTGACATCTGAATACTCAATAAAGGTTGCCCAAGGGATGGCTGGATGAATGGTGAGAGGTGGATGGTAGAGACCCCACAGATAGGAGAGAGAACACAGATAGGGCATGCGCAAGAGGATGGTGGTGACAGGTCCGGTGGCCTGCTGCATGGGTGGAGCTATTCCATCTAGGAAATAATGGTCTCCCCTGGGCCCGGGGCCCCACCTGGGCCTGAGCTCCTCTGGGCACCCAGCAGGAGGTGTGGGTGTGGGGATGGGGGTGGGGTAAGGCCAGTGAGGGCCAGCTCACGCATGGCTGGAAGTCAGATAGGAATGTGTGCAGGGTCAGAGGAAGTCAACTGACAGAAGTTTTTGGGGTTTGAATTACATGAGAAAGGACTTAAAAGCCTGGTGACCAGCGGGGCTGGCAGAGGTGGCAGTCACCAGGATGCTGGAAAGGGGTGTCCTCTGGGCCAGCTTGTCTTGGCATTCCTGCCAGCATCCCTTCCCAGGAACTTCTGAGTGTTGCCACCAAATCCCACTTCCCCCACTTCCTCCTGCCATGGCTGAAACAGAGGGGTGCAGGGTGGGCTGGAGAGTCTCCTGATGCGGTCCTTAGAGTCTTCTGACCCAGCTCGCCATCTGCAGCATCTCTGGCCTGGAGCCTCTGGGTGGATGCTGGCTGTGCATTGGGGAAGCCTCTGAATCCTCACCTGTCTGCTCACCTTTCAGCCCCTCTGCCTTTCTGCTCATCGCTTCCTCAACTCATCTGCCATCTTCTTTCCCTGTCCACCCTCCAGCCTTTCCCTATCCACCTTTCTTTCCCTGTCCACCCTCCAGCCTTTTCTCTCCCCCACTGTCCCCTCACCTCTGCCAAGCCCCATGCATACACATGCCATCTCCACCCCATCCTCTCCTGGGAGGTCAGTGCAGGAGGCAGAGGGTCCAGCACATCACCCTGAGACGCTGTGCCCAGGGCTGTCACCTGGTTCTAGAGCAGGGACTGACCTGTTCTGCCTGGGGCAGTCTGGAAAGCCCTTCTAGAGGAGATGACACCTTGAACAAGTTCCTAAAAGATTGAGTAGGAGTTCACCTCCCCAGAGGGAGAGGCAAGGCCATTTTAGTCAGGTGCAGAGGTGCTAGAAGCATGGGGCGCCCTCAGGGAGTGGAGTGGTTAAGTGTGGGTGCAGAGTAGGGTTGAGGGAGAGGCAGGATCAGAAGCTGGAAAAAACGTGGGGCCGGGCGCAGTGGCTCATCCCTGCAATTCCGACACTTTGGGAGGCCGAGGTGGGTTGATGGCCTGAGGTTAGGAGTTTGAGACCAGCCTGGCCAACATAGTGAAACCTCATCTCTACTAAAAATACAAAAAGTTAGCCGGGCGTGGCAGCAGGTGCCTGTAATCCCAGCTACTCTGGAGGCTAAGGCAGGAGAATTGCTTAAATCTCAGGAGGTTTAGGCTGCAGTGAGCTGAGATTGCACCACTGCACTCCAGCCTGGGCAACAAGAGCGAAACTCCATATCAAAAAAAAAAAAAAAAAACCCCAAAAAACCAACAGCAAAAAAGAGGTATGTCTGCATGGAAAGGGCCTTGAATGCCAAGCTGAAGAAGAGTTTGGGCTTTATACTTATCGTGTAGGCCGAGGAGCCCCGGGAAGGCCCCCCAGAGAGGTATTGACATTTTAAACCATCCCTGGCTCAGGGTGGAGGATGATGGGAGGTGGTGTAGGGTGACTGGAGGAGCTGGTGGGTGTTTCTCACAACGGGAATGTGTGTGTGTGTGTGTGTGTGTGTGTGTGTGTGTGGCATGGGTATTGTGTCTGCTGTAAAGTCTCTCCTCCGTGGGCCTCATGGAAGGCGGTTGCCCTTCCTCCTCCCTGACTTCTCCTCCACCAAGCCCTCAACACCCCAGCCAGTAGCCCTAACAAATGAAGCCTGCTGGGCCAGGATCTGAGCTGATAGCTCACTTCATGCGGCTGGCCCTCCACCATGTCCTCTTGGCTCAGTTTCACCTGCTGTCAGCCCAGATGTCACTCCCATGGGGGATGGGCAGGGGATAGGCCTGGCTTTCTTGGGATCCTGGACCCAGGCTAGGCCTGTCCGCCCTGCCCTTGAGGGGCTGGAGGGTGAGGAGGGGAGGGATGGGCGGGGCTGGAGTCTCCCGATCTCAGGGCTTCGAGGGGCACCTGTGGTGCAGCCTCCTGACACACGTGGTGGGTGGGGAAAGGGCTGGAGGGAGGTGGGGATGGGGCGTGTTTGGCTAAGGATGGCCAGAAGTGATTGGGAGGGAATGTGCGCTACAGCCACCTTCTCCTTTCTCTCCTGCTTCCTTGGGCCCAATATTCCAACCTGGCCCTGCCCTGGGGAGATAGAGGGATTTTTGCTTGCAGGGTCAGGATTTTCGGGGCCAGAGTGGGCTCTGCTCCTGGTCTCCTTTGGCCTCCTGCCTGCCTCCTTTCTCTCCTTCAGTTGCTCTCGTGCTCCATGCGTGTCTTCTTGTGAGTCTGTCTCACCACTCCTCGGGAGCCTCAAGTCGCTTTTCTACCTTTTTTCTTCCTCCAAAAGTCAGGCGGTAGGGATGGCTGGCATCTGTGTCATCTATGGGAGAGTAGGTACACAAGTGACCTTCCAGCTTACACTGAGTTTCACTTGGGCTTGGCCACTTAAGGACTGTGTGTTGATAAACATCTTATGCAACCTCTCTGTGCCTTGGTTTCCCCAGTGCTCTAGAAGCATTTAGTATAGTATGGGACATATTGACAGCTCTTAATCAAGATGTTACTATTGATGGCATCATTGTTTAAGGGATGATGTCATTGTCTAAGGAACTTTAGTCTAAGTCTTCTGAGAAACAAGATCAGATTGAATGGAGGATTTTACTAGGGGAAATGCTTGATTTTGAAATGGAAGAGCTAGGGGAGGCTGGGAGAGCCTCACGCCTAATGTAAATCTGACCCCAAGGGACGGAGAGAGGAAAGAGCCCTGGGGGAACTCCGAGGGGAGTTCAGCAAAGCCAACAGGGAGCTGTGGAGGGGACGTTGATCCAGAAAGATCTAGTGCCAGTGGGGTGATCGCACCTGTAATCCCAGCTACCTGACAGGTAGAGACGGGAGGCTCACTTGAACCCAGGAGTTTGAGGCTACAGTCAGCTATGATTGCACCATTGCACACCAGCCTGGGTGATCTCTAAAAAAATAGAATTTAAAACGTTAAGCCGAGCGCAGTGGCTCACACCTGTAATCCCAACACTTTGGGAGGCTGCATGACCAACATGGTGAAACCCCCTCTCTACTAAAGATACAAAATTAGCTGGGCATGGTGGTGGGTGCCTATAATCCCAGCTACTCGGGAGGCTGAGGCAGGAAAATCGTTTGAACCCAGGAGATAGAGATTGCAGTGAGCCGAGATCACGCCACTGCACTGCAGCCTGGGCAGCAAGAGTGAAACTCCCCCTCAAAAAAAAAAAAAAAAAAAAAAACGAAATCTTGTGTCTCCCAGGAAGGGGTCTGCCTTCATATCACCACTGCACTTTGCCAATGGCAAGGAGAAGCCTGTGGGAGGCCTGACCTCAGCAAACACAGCAATGGATTTTAAAGTACACAGCTAGGCCAGGCGCAGCGGCTCATGCCTGTAATTCCAGCACTTTGGAAGGCCAAGGTGGGCGGACCACCTGAGGTCCGGAGTTTAAGAGCAGCTGATGAACATGGTGAAACCCAGTCTCTACTAAAAACACAAAAAATTAGCTGGGAGTGGTGGTGCATGCTTTTCATCCCAGCTACTCAGGAGGCTGAGGCAGGAGAATCTCTTTGAACCTGGGAGGCAGAGGTTGCATCGAGCTGAGATCATGCTACTGCACTCCTGCCTGAGTGACACAGCAAGACTCTGTCTCAAAAAATAAAATAAAATAAAATAAATGAAGCACGCAGCTGGGGCCCTTGTCATTTCTGCTTCCTGCAGCAGAAGGCCTTCGGAGCATATTGTTCTAGCTGCAGGGCCTTGAGGCGTGACGGTGTCCAGGGCCTTAGTCCAGGGGGTCAGAGGTAGCGTGGGAGGGGGTGGGCAGGGGTGACTCAGGCACCTAGAAGGAGGTAGCAGGCCGGGCCCTATGCTGTCGTGCTCCCTCCTGGCCTAGGCCTGCTCAGCCTGGCTGCCAGCCCTCCTGGCGTTAGGCGGCTCTTGGCTGTTGAGTTAATATCCCTTTCTCCAGTTGTGTTAGTTGACATGGTGCTGATCTCATTTGGCCTCTGACACCCTTCCCTTTCCCATTTCTCCTTTCTGCTTGGGATGCTTCTGTGCTAAGGGGGAAACTGAGGCATGGGTACACTGGGCCAGTGAGGGGTCTGGGGAGGGGCATTTAAGAATAGGCATTGTGCTTGTCTCCTCTTCCCCTGGACACAGCCTTGGACACCAAAGCTCATGCTAGGGGAGAATGGGCAGCCTCCCACTCCCTGACACTAACCTTGGGTGTCCTCTGGGGCTGGCCTGGGCTGGCTGATGTGTGGGGCAGGGGTGCTCAGAGCCACTGCCAAGCTGCAGTACCATTAGGGGAATGAAGCTAGAGCAGGAGAGACTATTTCTGGGCACTGAGCTGAGGCCATCTGTGGGAGGTCAGACCAGGCCAGACTGTCCCCTGCCTCCACTGCCCCCAACAGCTCCCCATCACTGCGGCAGCTGGCAGACTGCATTGAGATGTGTGAGGCACCCAGACGGCCTCTTGAACGCCCGCCACTCAATATGCTAAGCAGGGCTAATTTATTCCCTTGCCTGTTAATGGGATTGCAGCAAAGCAGGCAGGGATGTGAGTATGTTGGAGGTAGTATTCTGGGGGTGGGGGGTGGGGGGTGGGCAGTTTCTTTGTAGTTCTCTTGCATCTTTCCCAAGACCCCTTTGCTCCCCATGTGACTCCACACTACGTCCCCAAGGCTTCAGCTCAGAGGGGAACCTGTAGCAGAGGGAATAGGGACTCGGAGTCCTTTCTTACTACTTCCCAGTGGGGTGCCCTGGGTAAACTGGTTAGTGACTCTGATTGATCTTCAGCGTCCTCACCTGTAGAATGGGCAGACTAGAGCCCACCTCAGCGGCTGCGGCAAAGCATCAGCTTCAGAGTACAGAGCATATGCCAAGCTCTGGGACACAGTGGACAGGCAGTGAGGTTGGTATCCACCTGTCCTCTGTCCTCACGGGCATCTCCTCATTCTCTTTTGTCACTCTCTGCAGTCCGCTGACTTCTGAGGTCAGCTGGAGATGGGTGTGGGGGGAGGAGGCTCTTTTGGGAGCTGCTCTCTGGGGTTCAGGCATTGGGGGTGAGCGTGGGGGACAGATGAGCTCAGACCCTCACAGCACCATAACAAGGAGGGCTGGTGGGAAAAGCATGGACCTGACCAGGGCCAGGCTGATCTGGCTGCAAGTCCAGGCTCTGCCACCGACTGGTATTGTGAGCCTCTGTTTCCTCATCTGGAAAATGGGAATAATAACACCTTCCTCACAGGATTAGTGAGAGGATTAAGGTGGGTAAGGTATGGAAAGTTCCCAGCATGAAGCAGGTACTCAAGAAACACCCATTTCTTTCTCTCTTTGGAAGGGGCCTTTGAGGTCATCTAGTTGACCCCTTCACCTGCTGACTTGGCCAGGAGCCAAGGGGGACCAGGAATGGGGGAGAGCCCTGGGCTTGGGGTCTCTGACTCCCAGGCAGGCCAGAAGGCAGTTAGCAATCATGATAATGAATGCCTTTAAATTACAAAGAGACTCCCCTATGCTCACAACAGCCCTGAAAGGAGACCTGGACTTCATAATTACCCTGTTTCACAGAGGGGGAGGTTGAGGCCCAGGAAGGTTGCTTATCCACAGTCCCTCCATTATTAGTGCAGAGTTGGATGAGAGCCAGGTCTTGGGGCTCCTAGCCCTCTGCATTTGGCCTCTCCCGCATCTCCTCACTGCTTCTGCTGGGATGCACAGGCCCCTCAGCCTGGACCCTTTAGTGGGGAGCACTTCCTCTTGTTCCCAGTGGTCTCTTGGTAGCAAGAGGTCACTGTCTTCCTTGACTAATCTGCAGCCCCTGTCCTGGGACCTCCTCCCCAGACTCGCCTTTGAGCCTGAAGGCACTGGGGCCCTGTTTCCAGTCAGATGTGAGGCCATGTGATGGGAGTGTCTGTGACAGCCACCTTCCTTGAGGATGGGGTGGGGTCGGGCCTGTTGCCCCTGGCTCAGGCTGGGCAAGGAAGCCCAGCTCCTGCTTCCTCGGTAGCGTCCTTCAGGTTGGCACTTCTGACAGCCCCCTCACCAGGAGGTGACTTTTGACCCAGCTTTCTCCCCATTCCTGAGAGATGGAGTCCCATCCCCCATCTCTGCCACCCCCAGCCTCCCACCCCTTCCTGCTGCCCCTTCCCCCTAAGCTCTTTAGCTGCCTCTGGGCTGTGAGAACAGCCCCCCATCTTGCTTCCCAGAGCCACTGACTGGGCATTTCCACTCTGGGGGCTCCCCTCTGTCCCTCCCCCCATTTATCTCCCCCTCTGTGAGCCAGATGCCCTTTGTGAAGCTCTTTGTGTGGATTTGCGCTACCAAGGCCAGGCAGGGGGACAAAGGGACACCCCTGTTCCCTCTCCATTGTCCCCTCCTCCCAGGAGGCCATGTGTGCCTGTGTGTGTGTATGTGTGTGTGTGCGTGTGTGCGTGTCCATGTCCCAGCTTGACATCCTTTATATATAACTTGTGGGGCAGAGAGGGGTCTTGAAAGGATTCAGGGATGCAGTGTGGTCTCAAGCCTCCTAGGCCAAGGCTGGGTGGCCTTAGTGGGAGAAAGGAGGCTGGGCTCTTTTGAGAGGAGGCCGTCAGGCCTGGGAGTGGTGGGGTAGGGGACTGGACATCGACCCTCCTGCCCGGGAGTAGGGGCTGTCACTGTCACTACCTCCTACCTCCACCGCTGCTCTCTGAGTCTCCCTGTCACTCTGACTCCCTACCTGCTCCTCTGTCTCTGTCTCTCATCTCCCTCCCCTGCCCTCTCTCCTCCTCCAGCTCACTCGCTCTGTGCCTATCCCTCCTTCTCACTGGACAGCCTTCCTTTCTGGGTGCTGAGAAGAGGCCAGGTCTGACCCTCCTCGCCCCCTGATGCTAGCCCCAGGGAAGCTCCTTTACCCTCTGCCCTCCTGGTATTTCAGCCTTCCCCTGACTTCTCCCAACTCAACCCTCTCTGCCCTTCCCCTGCTTTGAGGTCTTCTGAAAGTGCTCCTCAGCCTCAGCCATGGCTCCCCTTCACCCTGGCCAGTCTGCTGACCTACAGTCTAGAATAGCACTGGGTGGCTGGCTGCCTGCTGGGTCCTGGCTAAAAATAGACTGTGCTTGGTGTGCTTTCAGAGCAATCCAGAGCAGAGACAGGGTCTAGCCCTCCAGGTCCCTCCTGGTCTCCTTGGGGGACATGTCTGCTGGGGGCCCTGAGGACTTCCCCTACCCTGCTGCAACTGGAAGCCTGGATGGAGGGCCTGGCCCCAGCGACTCCTGGGAGGAAGCTTCTGGCACTGGTGGGCAACACATGGGCAGAGAGAGGCACGGGGAGTGCCGGGATCTACCCCGGAGTCCTAGCGGGTATGTGATAAAGGCAGAACTCAAACTCGGGTGCAGACTGTGAGAAGACACACAGAGCCTCCACATGTCAGGCAGCGGTTGCATTGTAGGTTGAGTGATGAGCCTGCTCTGCTCGCTCTAGGCTCTGGGCATCAACTTTCCTACCCGGAAGATGGGCACTTTCTGCCTCTTGGAACTGCTATTAGGCAATCTCTGCTGGGTCCATGGGTGACAGAGTCCAGAGGGGCTTTCCACAGGCTCTTCAGCCTGGCAGTCCTGTCCCTTTTCATTCCCTGCCCTGGCCCCTCTGTCTGTTCCTTCCAGGCCTGTGGCCCGCCCTTCCCAAGCCTGGGCCTTCATTTCTCCTCTTGGTCTCCAGATTTTGGCCTCATTCTCCATCGGGAGGTCCTGTGCCCTGAGGGCTGTGCAGAGCTGCAGGGCCCAGCCTCCTGCCAGCGTGGTGAGGAATGGGGGGGGCTGGGGTCAGCAGCTGCCTGGCACAGGTGCATTCAGGGCTCTGCCAGGGACTCCGGCGTCCACAGTTCCAAGGCCATTTCTGTTCTCCAAATGTTCTTTCTAGCTAACAGTGCTCGTTCGTGTTTGTGGATGCACTGTCTTCTCTCATTGCTGAGGACGCTAATGGTTGCTTATCTTGTGGCTTCTTCTTCCCACATCGTGCTGGATTCCTCTGAGTGGCCTTTGCTCTCCTCCCTTCCCCTGCAAGCTTCATCAGCAGAGAGCCAGTAAAGGGCGGGTTGGTTGTTCTGAGGTGTCTGGCTGGGTGCTTCCTTGGGGGAACTCCTGTCAGTATCTTTGGGTTCCTGCTCTTGGGCCTCCACTTTGCTGCCTGGGGCAGGTCACAGTCAGGTAGCAAACACTCACTTTTTGCTAGTCCTCAGGCCCTCCCCTCAGCACCCCTCCAGGCTTGCAGTCTGGTCAATGGGGCCTGCTGTCCCCAGGCCACGGCCTGGCTGTTCTCCTCTGTCTGTAATGAACCTCCTGTCTTTTGCAGGGTCAGAGATGACAGCGGGACACGGAAGTTCTTCTTCCATATTCTACCAACCTTCCTGTTTTATTTAATTAATTAATTAATTAATTTTTTGATACTGAGTGTCACTCTGTCGCCCAGGCTGGAGTGCAGTGGTGCTATTTCAGCTCACTGCAACCTCCGACTCCCGGGTTCAAGTGATTCTCCTGCCTCAGCCTCCTGAGTGGCTGGGATTATAGGCATCCGCCACCACACCCAGCTAATTTTTGTATTTTTAGTGGAGGCAGGGTTTCACCAGGTTGGCCAGGCTGGTCTCAAACTCCTGACTTCAGGTGATCCACCCACCTTGGCCTCCCGAAGTGCTGGGATTACAGGCATGAGCCACCACACGGCCAACCTTCCTGTTTTAGGGTCACGTTTACCCCATCTCCAAAGGCATCTGAGCCACCAATTCCAAGCCTTTGGGTGGTCTGTACTGTGAGTGAAGCCGGCTACTTCTCGGCGGTTCTCCAGGCAGCTTAGGGGTCAGCGTTCTCAGGCTTAGGATTCCTATTTGCCTGTCACTCTTTGGCTCCCAGAATTCTGAACTGTTGTGAGGGGTGATATCAAGTTATTTAACCAGCAATTTTAGGGACTGGGTGAAAGGCTGGAGGGGTCCTTAGGTTCCCTGCTGGGCCAGGAGTTGGCCCTTTCCTTGCCGAATTGAGGAGAGGGCTGCCGAGCCAGGGGAGGGGCTGGCGCATGGGACCTGTGGGGTGCCACGGCTGTTCACCCACTGGCACGGAAGTATTTGAGCACCCCCACAGCTGCCATCGCTGGGCACTGCACACTGCTGGACATCTGCTCACTCTCTTTGCTGTTTCCTCTTCTTTTTTTCCCCTTAGATTTATGCTTCAATTAAAAAAAAACCAAAAAACAAAAAACCCTTACTATTGTTTTAGTGTGAGCCTGAGAGGGAACAAAAGTCAACGTGTTCAATTGGCCCACTGCACCCTGAGGGTCCACTTCACATTTCTGGGCTCGGCTCCCTCACCTGCAAAAAAGAGTCGGGTGGTGCAGGGGCTGCAGCCAGGGAGCGAACACGGGATGGCTCCTCTGGACCCTCTTCTTCCTTGTCTTAGGGGTGGTCTTGAGGCCATTGACAGGAGGGTGAGGTTTGAAGCCAGCTTGAAAACAGCAGGAGGGTGGGAGGTCAGATACCAGGCGGCACTTCCCAATCAGCCAGGGTATGAAGTCAGAAAACAGGGAGTACTGGGGAGGCACTGGGGTTTGATCCTGGCCTGACCTCATGATTGTAGCTGATTTCCCCTTTCTGGACTCCCTGCCTCTTTTCATCAACAGAAATCTTTCCTCAGGGCCTCCCTGCTCTGAGGTGAAAGGGCAAGCCCCTTGCAGAAGCAGGAAGTTTAGGGTGGGCAGAGAAAAGGCATGAGGGGGGCCTGCGGGCCTAGAAAGAGACCCATGGGTGGAAAGAGGCCCCATGAGTCTCCCCCCTTGGTGCCCAAAGCTGGAGGGAAAGAGGGGTTTTCTCCAGGGAGTTGGGGCACTCATGGAGGAGAATTAGGGGTAGTTCTTACCTCTAGGGCAGCCCCCAAACTGTAACCTCATTATCATCAAGGTGACCTAGACTAAGAATTATCTGGCAAGTGACCTCATTTGCATGCTCTTTTGCATCCAGTTTGCATGTCAGCACAGTCACTTGGATCCACAAATGGCCAGGAAGTTCCTTTAGTATGCATTTTTCTCTTTCTGGAAAGACCCAACTCTTTCCTTTTCCATTCTTCTCTCTCCCAGCCCCTCACTCCCCGTCCACAGGGTCCCAGCCTTCACCCTGGTCCTCCACGGCATCCTCCTTGTTCCTCGGGGGATGTGTGCTTTACGTGTGTCTGGTTTGTTGTATATAATTCGTCTATTTCTAGGCCAATGTTTGCTTTCTTCCTTTGGCTCCATAAAGAAAACGTGTCTGTCCCCTTTCTACTCAAGTCCTAAACTCCTTCCTGTCCCCCAGCTGCTTTCCGGCTCCCACCACCCCACATCCTCAGGCTGTGCACCTCAGTCTGCCTCTCAGAGACAGAAAACTTAACAAGGGGACAGTCTGAATGGCCCAGGTGAGGCCTGGTTGGGAAAGGGACTCTGAAGCATGGGAGCAGATGTCTGTATGGGAAGCGGCCTTATTTCCCAAAATGGGTTTTGGTTTCTGCAAGAGAATTCATACAGAGAGCTCCAGGCTAAGTGAGATTGGAGATTTGGGGATGGGGGCAGCAGCGTCAGCCTGTTTTCCTGCTAAGTTGAGTCAGGGCTTTGGAAAGTGAGATGTTATGCGATGTCATGGGATATTGAAGACTCAGACCTCATTTGGAGTTTAGAGGAAGAGCATGGGGAATAGAATGGGAATAGTAGGGTGAAAAAAGAGGCCTCTCTGGCAGTGTGGTGCCTCATTGGAAGTTCTGCCTGTTGTCTAACTAGAGTATTTTTGCTTTAGTCCCAGCCTGTTTCCTCCTGCTTGTCTTGAGTGGGCTGGGAGGTGCTCAGGAAATAGTTGCTGTGCTTCCTCCTTTCTCTTCTTGGACTGAGAGGCATCTTATCCTCCAATTCCACTCTCTTCTTGGGTTCCAGCCTCTTCATATGCCCGCATTCTACCTCACCCCTGGCCTGCTTCCAGCATCTCCTAACAATGCTGTTTTGGCCTCATCCTGCTGGGACTCCTGGCTTCTCTCCCTCAGGCATCCATTCCCTGGACAGTGGTGCGAACTGCATGTTCCAGACAGGGTGCTCTGGCAGGGAGCGTCTGTCTAGTGGGTGTGGGGTGGGCAGTGTGCGGCTGGCAGAGCCTGGAGGGGTTGTGGTTGAGATATTGTTCAGTAGCTCCTGAGGGTGCCTTGATGAATCAGGTCCCCCGCCAGGCGTGTTCACATTGAATTTAATCCTCACGATTACTCCGTGAGGTTAGGATCCTAGTCTCTATTTTACAGAAGAGGAAGCAGAGGCTCAGCATAGAAAACTAACTCCCCAAGGTCACACGGCCCACAGGTGCCAGGGCCAGGAATTGATCTTGGTCTCTTTGCTGGCTTTCTACCTGGATCCTTCTCTTTGGGAGGCGAGGGTGTGGACAATGGAGATGATGCAACTCACATGTTTTCTTCTGCATGCACTCCACTATTCTGGGAGGAGAGAAAACCGAACACAGCAGCGGCCATGTTGCGGATGAGGACACTGAGGCTCCCAGAGGGGCAGTGCCCCAAGTGTATCCATTCACAGGGTGGAGAGGCCCTGGCAGGGATTGGGCCAGGCTGCCAAAGGAGGGTCCTTCAAAGACCTCCTCATCTCTGGTCTGCCTGGAGCTGAGCCTGCTCTGCTCTGCCCTAAAGCCACCAGACAAAATGAGCATAGGATGTGCCAGAAGCCAAGTTCAAGTGGATCACAGAGGAGTCTGGGACCCTTGGGGTGGGGGAGAAAGGAAGCCAATAGTTCCATCCAGCTCAGCAGAGAGAACAGAAGTCTGCAGGCTCCAGGAGAGCCTCTAGCCTTGATTTGAGGGGATGCAGGGTCTGGCCAGGGCGCACTGAGTGCCATCTCTCCTGGCTTCCGTGGACAGTGAAGGACTTGGGGGGGGCGGGGTGAGGTTTGAAGTCCCCTAGGAGTTTGTCCTGGACCTGACCCCATGGTGGCCTACTCCCTAGACAGGAATCAAGTGCCATGAGACCCTTGGCCCAGGGTGGCTCCTGATCCCAGGGGCTGCAGCTGGGGTCTTGAGGGTCTCAGTCCATGCTCCCTTCCGGGTTGGTCCCTTCGGTGCTCTGAGCCTGGGGAGGCAGGAGTCACTGGGAGCTTGTAGTCGTGCTTGCTTCTGGAGCCTCAATGTGAGGCTGTGTCGACCTCGTTTTATGCCTCGGTTTCCCTGGCTGGCCAGCTGTGTTCTCTCCTCGTTCTTTGATCCCTTTACTCTTCTCCCCTCTCCAGGGTGCTGACCCTTCACTGCCACCCGCTGCTGTTTATGGATGGTCAGGAGCCTCCCACCCTCCTCCCCGTCTCCCTTTCCTCCCACATTGCTCCTGCCCTGCTGCTCTGCTTGCTTCCTTCTCACCACTCACACTGGCTGGGCGCTTGCTCACATCTCCAGTCTTTGATGCCAGGGCTCAGACCCCGTATCTCTCCTGTTTTGGATTTCTCTCTGGGAGGGTCTATTTCTTGCCTCCCATCCTCATCTCAGTCTTGGGTCCACCTGGGATCTGTCTGGGTGACCTGCGTCCCCCCTGCTCTGGGTCCTTATCACAGTTCTCTGGCTATCTGCAGGGCACGGGCTGAGTGGGGCGCTGGAGAGTCCTGGGGTCCTGTTTCCCACTCCTTCTCACACTGCAGTAACCATTGTCTGGGAGTGGGCCCTGGAGAGGAGCCCAGGGAGATGAGCCAAGGGGAGAGAGGCGGGTGGGGTGGCAGCGAGCAGGATGGAGGGAGGCTGCTGGATGGATGGACCTGAAGTGGGCGAGGACCTGATTATCTATCTGTGTCTCCCACCCCACCCCAGTTCCTGTCTCTCTCACCTGGTGTCTCTAGCTCCCTGCCAGTCACTGTAACTGTCGCAGCCTCTCTGAATCATCTTGGATCCTGGGAGCTTTAACTCAGCTTCCCTCCCCTTGTGCCTCCCAACGCAACTACCCTCTCTGTCCAGTTCAGGGACAGACTGGCCAGTGGGCTGGTTTCCCAGGAAGGGGAGGGGGCTGCAGCGGGAGCGGCTGGGGGCGGGCATGGAGGGTAATTGATTTAGCTAGTGCTGATGCCACTGGGCTTCCCAGACGGGCCCTCCCCTGTCCTCCCCCTTTCCCTGGCCCTCCTTCCTCCCTCTCCTGCACTCTCCATTCATCTCACTCTCTCTCCCAGTTCCATCAGAATCAATTAGACAGTCCCTGCTTTAATCTCATTGTGGGAGGCTGGGCTCAGACCCAGAGCCCAGCTCCTAGGTCTGCAGTCTCCACGCTGGGCCCTACAAGGCCCACACCAGGGCAGGGGGATAATCAAGGCGACCCAGGCCCCTGTCCCACTCCCCATCTCCAGCTGCTTTGGCCTGTGGGCTTCCCATGGATCGATACCCACCATCACTCCAGGCCTATCCCCACCCCACCCCCACCCCCGTTTATCCTGTCAGCTGCTGGGTGGTGATGGAAAGCATTTGGAAAGGGGCCCAGAGGACCTGGGATTCTCAGCCTGGAGAATGAAGAGGGGTGGGGGTGGGGTGGGGACAGGGGCTTGAATAATGAGCTGCAAGGGTCGGAAGGCATTCATTGTGCAGAGGAGAGTGATCAAGCTGTTCTCCTTCCTCAGGCAAGACAGGCTAAGAGGAAATGGTCTGGAATTTGAGAGTGGGGATGGAGGTTAGGTATCAAGAGGAACTTCCTGCCTGACAGATTTCAGAGACCTGGGCTAGTAATGGTGAAGGGGAAAAGAACTTAGGAACTTACCTCCCTGAGATAGCTATGAGAGGAGAGACATTTCCTCCCCTCTCTGTCCCCTTCCCCTCCCTCCTTCTCTCCCTTCTCTTTGCTTTTCTGGCTATAAGGCTGTGCTAGGGAAAGGTCATGACTCAGGAATGAGGGCCTCCTTCAGTTCTGGCACTGCCACTTTCTAGCTGTGTGACCCCTGGCAAGTCACTTTACCTCTCTTGGCCTCAGTGTCTCCATGTAAATCAGGGGCAGGGGAAGGGGTTCAAGTTTAACTGAAATCAGTCCTATATTGGGGAGCTGTTTCAGAACAGGGAGATGGGGGCTCTGATCAGGGGTTGTGTGGACTGGAAGTGCATGAAGACCTCGTGGTCCTCACTACAGTGACAGCAAAATCCTGAAAATGACAATTGCTCCTGGCCCATAATCCAGCTGTGGGAGGGAGCCAGTGGATTTAGAAACAGAAATGGCTTCCTTCCTTCCTTCCCTCCCTCCCTCCTTCCTTCCCTCCCTCCTTCCTTCC
>NW_016107404.1:43631-56725 GCF_001604975.1 Cebus imitator
TTTTGCCCAGGCTGGAGTGCAATGGCGCGATCTGGGCTCACTGCAACCTCTGCCTCCCGGGTTTAAGTGATTCTCCTGCCTCAGCCTCCCGAGTAGCTGGGATTACAGGTATGTGCTGTCGCGCCTGGCTGATTTTTGTATTTTTAGTAGAGACAGGATTTCTCCATGTTGGTCAGGCTGGTCTCGAACTGCTGATCTTTTGATCCTCCTGCCTCAGCCTCCCAAAGTGCTGGGATTACAAGTGTGAGTAACGGCACAGCCAATAAGAAACAGCTCTAAGTGCTAGGAAGAAATGAACATATTGATGTCACACAGATTTGAGGCTAAAGCAATCGAAGGACTTTAATGGGGAGATCAGAGGAGGCCCAGGAGCTGTTGTATGGAGAGAGGCTGGGTGCGAGTTCCGTGCCTTGTATATATGGCTGGGCAGTTTATCCATGTGTGCAGCTGGTGAAATCCATCCCTGGTGCAGGTCCTGAGGGGCCTGGGAACCTGCCTGGAAGGTGGGACCTGAGGGACAGCCCCTTGCGAAGCATGGGAGGAATCTCTGTGACTGGGAGAGTGGTGAAACTCTATCTTTCCAGCAGGTGGGGGTGGGGGATGGGGGAGAGGTGGGCTTGCAGTGATGTTCCCATCTAATGATGGAGAAAGGCTGGGGGGCAGTCCCATGGGAGTGGTCTCTGTGCGTCTCTCTCTGGGTGTGAAAGCAAGAGCTGGAGACTCTGATCAGATG
This sequence comes from Cebus imitator, assembly GCF_001604975.1. Classification (NCBI taxonomy): domain Eukaryota; kingdom Metazoa; phylum Chordata; class Mammalia; order Primates; family Cebidae; genus Cebus; species Cebus imitator. The sequence continues at coordinate 44,365 of NW_016107404.1, forward strand.
CCCAAGAGATTCTCCCTAACAGGAGCTGCCTTTGTGCCCCTGCAGACAAAACCAGCCAGGGCCACTGTGGCCCTGAGGGCCTGTGACAGAGGAGGCTCTGTGCCTGCCCTGCGCCAGGTGGGCCCTCCTCCCATGTCCTGCTCTCTTGTTTCCGCAACACCTGTGCTGGCTGCCTCTGAGAAGTTTCCCGTTTATTTCTTGCTTCTCTGCGGGAAAAAGGGGCCCTTCCAGCCCTGAGCCAGGGCAAACCTGGAGAGAAAGGCCAGAGCAGACACTGTCTGCAAATGTGCGCTACATCCCACCTGCACTCCCTGGCCTGCACTCAGAATCCTGATCTCAGTTGCATGGACATGGTGGGCTTTAGAGAAGTCATTCCTCCTCCTCCAACTCCTGGCCAGACCCCCAGTACAACAGTCCCTTGCCAGTCTGGACTCTGTGGCTGAGGATAGGAGCAGGAGGAAGGACAAGCAGGGGTGCTGAAGCTTGGAGATGGGTCTGAGGTTTGTGAGAGCCTGGAGAAGGCCATGTCACATGAGCGGGGGAACATGGAGTCCCCAGAGGATGGGTTAACCCAGAAGGATGGTGACCAGCTCTTCAAAAGTTGCACTGGGGAGGGAGGGGTGAGGACCTGGGAACTACTGTTGGACCTCTGCATGGGGGCTGCAGAGAGATCTCTTCATGTGGTCTGGCATGAGGCCTCCAGGGCAGCCCAGAACTTGCCCAGGCTCCCCCTATCCTTCCCTATGGGGGATGCTCTGGCCTCTAATACATGGTTATCTGCATCTGAGCATCTGTGTCTGGTCCACTGGGAGGAGCTTTGCATCTCTATTCCTCATGCTCAGGGGCCTGGAGGGAAGGGTGGACTGAGCATCTACCAGGTTCTGGATGCAGTTTATTTCCCACCCCCACCCCCACCCAGATGGAGTCTCACTCTGTCACCCAGGCTAGAGTGCAGTGGCACAATCTTGGCTTACTGTAACCTCCTCCTGCCTCAGCTTCCCAAGTAGCTGGGATTACAGGTGCCCACCACCACAACCAGCTAATTTTTTGTTGTTTTGGTATTTTTTTTACTAGAGATGGGGTTTCAACATACTGGCTAGGCTACTTTCAAACTCCTGACCTCAAGTGATCCACCCATCTCGGCCATCCAAAGTGCTGGCATTACAAGCGTGAGCCACCGCACCCCGCCTGGATGCAGTTTCTGATGCTTTGAGTGCTTTAAGGGAGAAAAAGGACAAAGATTGACAGAAGACCATTTGGGATTAGAACCCCCCACCCAACTCTCCCACTCCCATATGTGAATTTTGGTGAAAGAAGCAGCAAAGGGGATCCTGGCTAGAACTTTCCAGGAGGTTCTGGAGTGGCTTCAGGAGGGTCTGGGGATCCTGCAGCTGTTATCCTTGGGATTCTGACCTCCCTTGGTGAGGAAAACAGAACAGAGTACCTGTGGCAATATGGCATTGACCTTCAGGTATTGAGACACTTGGCATGAAGCTACAAGGGGTATGGGGGGGGACAGAGGTTGGAAGTGGGAGGCTGGGATACCCTCCAGGCAGTGGCAAGCCTGGCCTTAGATCCTTGTAAGCTTTGGACTCTCTCTGTATGGAGGGTCCTTGGCTTAAGGCACCTCCTGCTGGGCATGGCTGGAAATGGACTCTGCCCTGCTGAGCTCAGTTCATTATTGGCTGCAGGTGGGGAAGCCTTGGATGTCATCATTACTTCCTTCTCTTTCTATTGGTTCGCTCTTCTTTCCTTCTGTTTGCTGAGTGTCTCTCATGCCTAACTGCTGAGAAGATTTTAAGAATTTTCTTAAGAAAAAGTCATCTTGTCCTCCTCTCTTAAGCTAGGCAGGGCCACACTTTAGCCAATCTTGTCTGAATAACGTCCTCCTATTTTAGAAATTCCACAAGTGATTCCTTTGGATGCAACTTCATTCTACATGCTATGGATTGAACCCTATTTCTTTCTGTCTCATGTCCTATCTATTTCCCCTTATCTATTTCCTCTGAGTTGGGGTAGGGAAACTATAGAGATTGAAGGCCCCTGGAAGAGGAAGAAGGCCCCCTCTGCAGACTTGGAACAGGACTCAGCAGTGCTGGGGCTTCCCTAGAGATTGTGGGCATGAACAAAGGTCCGTCCTGTTGGAGATGGGCTTGCTTTTGTGTGGGGATCACACTACCTCTCCTCCTAGCCCCTGATGCCCTTCCAGCTTTTATCCAGAGCATGTGTGGTGGTTGGTGGGGGGAAGGGATGAGGAGAGTGTGATCCTCCCTGGTGGGGTGTTGTTAGGGGCTGAGGGTCCCTAATGTCTCTCTTTCCCCACTCTCTGTCCACTTGCCAGCAGGAACCTCTTCCTTTTCCCTCCCTGGGGTCCTGCTAGTCTCCCCCAAATGCTGAATCCCCTGCCTTGTCTTGAGGTGGAGAGCTGAGTTGCAGTGGGGACAGGGAGGGCCTGAGGAGTCTGTCGTGGAGGGTGGGCAGAGGAGAGCTTGGGGGCAGGGGTGAGCTAGCTGAGAAACTTTCAGGACCTCAGCCCACACAGTGGGAAAGGGACCCTGGTTGGTGCTGGAGAAGAAGGGGACAGGGAGGCAGTGTCACCTGGAAAGATGGCCCTGAGATGGCGCTAGGGCAGCCCAGCCCCAGGGGTATGGGGGAGGGGTCTGGCTGGGCTCCAGTGGCGTTTGCTGCGGAAGAGGCCCCCTGGCAGCTCCTCCGCCCCTCCTCTCTCTAGGGTTGGCAGGCTGCCTGCCCTCCCACTTTCTCTGCAGCCGCAGAACCCCGGGCAAAGCTCATGGCTGCCCCTCCAGCTCTCCGCAGTCTGTGGGTCTCCGCCGGCCTCTCTCTGCCTTTGTCTCCCTGTCTGTGTGTCTCTCCCCATCTCTCTCCAGGGTCCGGGACCTCCACCTTCCCTCTCTTTTCTTCGCTCTTCCTAGTTCTAGGTCCTGATAGGATGACCTCACACAATATTCCTGAGAGGCCCCATCCTCCGTTCAGCTGAGCACAGCAGAGGCAGGCAAAGGCAGGCAGAGGGAGAAGATGGGAAGTGGACGCCCTGAACCCAGAGCAGGCGGGTGCAGCCCCAGCCCTAAAGCGCTGGTCCAGCTCTCCTCTCTCCCAGACAGGGTCCATTCCAACCTGTGGGGGCTCTTTGGATGCTCGGGGCGTTTGAGCGCCCTCACACCCTAGTTGGCTAGAGAGAGATCCTGGCTGAGGAGTCGGGGCGTGTGGCCAGGGTAAGAGGTTGGAGGTTGGACCGGACAGCTGGTCCAGACGGGCATAGAGTCCCCACGTGCGCGCCTGGCACAGGGGTGTGTCTGCTTGAGTCATGGAAGCCGGAGGCCTCGGTTTAAGTTAATCACATTATGCCCTGGGGAGCAATATGGGAACTGGAGTGGGCTCCGGAGAGAATCCGGGCACACGCACACACGCAGGCTCACACCCTCCCTGCAGCCCGGAGCACAATGCTGCCGCCACCGCCCGGGTTCCCGCGGCTGCCCCTCCTTGCTCTCAGGTGGACGCCCCGCGCCGGGCGCCGCCTCTGCCCGGTCCCCTCCCGCCTCCCCCGCGCGGCTCCCCGAACCTCAGAAGTTGCCGGGGTGCCGCGCCCGCCCCGCAGCGCGCCCGGGAAGCAGGAGGCGGAGGCTGTCAGGCCGCCAGGGGAGGAGAAAGAGAGCTGCGGAGGAAGAGTCCCCGAGGGTGTGAGCCCCCTACCGCCCGCGCCCCAGGGGGGTTCCCCGGAGATGGAGCCCAGCGCGGGCCTCCCACTGCGCTCCTCCCGCTAGAGGGGGCAGGACAAGGGCTGCTCCTCCGAGGCTGAGCCTCCGGGAGACCAGGGGCAGGGCGCCCGCCTTCCTACCCCGCCCCATCCCCGGAACTCCGCGCCAGGAGCGGCCGGTCTCCGGCTCCCGACCCTCGCGCCCCAGGCGCCCACTCTCGGGCAGCATGACTCGGCTGAGCTGGTGCTTGTCCTGCGTGATCCGATGGGGCAAGTACCTTTTCTCGTGCCTCCTGCCCCTGCGCTTCTGCATCCGCAGCCAGGTAAATACTCTCGGCCACACCTGACCCCTTCCGACCCTGCCACCCTCTCCCTCCTAGGTGCTCCTCTCCCGCAGTTTCCTGGGCATTGGATCTGACTTTTAAACCCTCCACTCTCAGGGACCCTCCGTCTCGGGCGCCGTCAGCCTGGATCTCAGCAGAGTTTGGGACTCCGGGGGAGTCTCCACCCAGGCTGCTGGAACCCTGGAGGGGGAGTTGCTGCCCCTCCCCAAGCGCACATCCCTGGATGTCTTAGGCTTGGGTCAGAAGTCTGACAGATAACACCGGAGTCCGTGGGAGGGCGGTGGATTTGGAGATACGGAATAAAGTTCCTGAGGTTTTAAGCATCCCTCTTAAATTTCCGTGGGAAGGGAAGGTGGGTTCCTGGAAATGCCCCCTGCCTCCCAATCCCTAGGAGCCGCCGATCTAAGGCAGGGAGGTAAGGAAGCGAGATGGACATGGGAATGGGGCAGCTCGGGGACAGCAGGAGGGATTTCCCACTTGTTCAGGAGGATAGAGGGACCTGGGAACTGGACAGGGAGAGGATGGGGGCTGGGTGCCAGGGAGGGAGCAGCAGCGTTGGGGGCGGGAGCAGAGGTCTGGGAACCTGCAGTGCTGTGGGTGGGCGTGTCCTAGTTGAGCAGCAGTCTCCCTGTGATTCTCAGAGAGGATGTTTGACGTTGCCTTCAGCATGTGTGTAATGTGTGTATGTTTGTGTGTGGGGGGGAGTGTAGACAGAAGGGTGGGGGTGGAGGTGGGGGCATAGCTACAAAGTAGGGAATTGGAAAACCTGTACATCACCTTAAATTCTCCCTGGAGGGTAAGGAGAACCCCAAGATCATGACCTAGAGCCCCCAGGACCCCAGGAACCTCTAATGAGGGGAAGGATTCCAGGGACTGGAAGTCCTGCTTTCGGACCCACTCCCTTGGGGCAGGGATGGTCCTCTGTCACATGGGAGGGGGAAGTCCACCATTCTGGTTAAGAGTGCCAGCTATGAAGCCAGCACCTGACTTTGAATTCTGGTTTTACTAGCTGCAGCCCTTGGGCTAGTTACAGGATCTGCCTGTATCTTAGTTTTCTCATCTGTAAGTGGGGATAATGAAGTTATCTACATAGTTGGAGTGTTGTAAGGATTAAATGAGATAATGCATTTAATGTTTACCTGTACCTACTCCATAACAGGTGTTTGATGAACATCAGGGATATTATCGTTGTTATTATTTGCTTCCAGCAGGGATCTCAGCTCAGACCTGTAGGCAGGCCAGAGCTGGAGTATGTAGGGATGGAGAGATTGCTCCCAGTACCCATGCTTGCCACCCAAATGGATGAGAAGGATCCTTCTGCTCCCTCAGGAGTTTGGACTTTTAGCTCCTTCTCCCAGGTGCTATCCTTGAGCCTCAGTTTCCCTCGCTGCTGTTCCGCAGTGGGGAAAGGTGCCAGCAGGCTTCCGTTCCAGTTACCCAAGGTATGCTTTGAAATCTTCCAGCAAAATGCATGGTCCTCAGGGATTGGCTGGGAGGCAGGCCCTGCAGCTGCAGATCACAGGGCTGGAGATCTGTCCACATTCCATTGGGTTCTGAGTTCAGATGCCATCCATGGAGTCCGGAGTTCTAGATTCGAGAAAAGAAGCCTGAAGTGGGAAATGGCCAGCCAGGACCAGGTCGGTTGGACTCCAGACTGCTTAGCAATGCCCCCTTCTCATTTGCAGGGAGAGGTAGAGGATGATGGAACCACTTCACTCGACTCTCCTCTTCCTCCTGGGCTAGGATTTGAGCTGGTGGCTGGGGGTAGGGGGCTGTGGATGAGCAGCTGCAGCTGCCTCCCTCCAGCCTTTGAGGGGCCTGAGTCAGGCAGGAAATTAGAGCTGGGGAAGAGATCAAGATTGTGGAGCAGAGCTCTGGGAAGGATCTTATTAAGCATTGTTGGGATTGGGCCCAGACACTGTCCCCACCTGGGGTGATGGAGAAGGGGCAGTAGAAGAAGGGGTGTGAGTGAGGCTCCTTCTTGTGTCAGCTGGGGAAACTGAGGTTCATGCAGGACCTGCTTGGATCTCTGCCTTCTCTCTCAGAGAGCACCCACATATCTGCAGTGCAAGAGAGTGACCTCAGTCTGGGACTAGAGGGGTGCTGGATGTGGGGGCTGGGGGCAGGGCCTCTTGCCCATGTGGTGCCTTGGTGGGCATTAGAATGTAGTGCCCCATGTTCTGGGCTGAGGCATGTCATGCCAGGGCTTGGTGAGTGGGGCATGGATGAAACTTGAGCTCCCACTCACGCCTTGGCTGCACCCTGTGTAGTGGTTCATGGAGGCTCTGCTAGAGGTTTGAGCACACAGGACTCAGAAGCTGAGTGTGTATGAGGGTGAGGGGTAGGGTGAGGTAGCATGGCTTACCTCAGGGAGGCCCTAGGGGCATCATGGGACAGACCCTTCCTGCACCCAGATCTCTCCTCGTTGACTCTTCTGGGGCCATGAGGGAGCCATGTAGTAGAACTGTCCCTGGCTCCCCACTCTCTCTTGCCAAGTAAGACCCATTCCCTGGGTGGCTGGACCCCTCCCTGGAGCCTCAGCGTCAGCCCTTAGGTGAGTGGAGAGGACAGTTAACATGTCACCACAACATGGAAGCACAGCCCCTAGTCCTGGGGTGATGGCATTGCTATAAGAGCAGTAGGAAAAGTCTCCACTCATGGGAGACGTGGGATGAGATGCCCCAAGCTCCATTTTCACACATCATACTAGCTGTGTGACTCTGGGCCAGTTGCTGAACCTCTATGTACCTCCGTTTCTGCATTTATAAGATGAGGGTTAATAGGAGCCTTCAAGGCCATGCCGCAAGCCAAGTGCCAAGTTAGTTGATATTACTCTTTCCTGGAGCAGGGGCAGAGTGTCGGAGTCCGAGGGGTGAGAGGGTTCGGGTCCAGGAGCTGAGTGCTTTGGTGGAGATTCCTGGGTCTCGAGCTGTTGGGCTCTACAGCTGGATGCTGATGGAGAACCCCCGTGCCAGCTCTACCCACACCTGTTGGATGTGAGCCCTCCAGGATGGTCTGAGAGGTGGGCTGCAGTGTGAGTGGCCCCAGTGTGAGAGATGGCAGGCTGCAGGGTTTAGGGAAAAAATCCGGGGTCTGGGAGCCAAGAGACTGGATCTCTGCTTTTGATGGGCTCTGTGGCCTCTGGTGAGTCACCCCACCTCTGTTGACACAGTGTGGCGGCGGCGGTCTGTTAAGCAAGGGGACTGGATTAGGCTAGAGGTGCCCTGAGACTAACCCTCCTGGCAAACATGTTCGCTTGGACCTTCAGAGTTTTTTTGTTTTTCAGCCAACACTTTCAAATTTGTATTTTTTCAATTTTCTAAAAATATTTTCTATAAAATATGGGGTTGGAGTTCTGTGGCAGATCAAAAGATGTGGAGAAGTGGGTTTGTGTTGCTGCAGGCTGTAGCGGGAACCAAGGAATGGGTGTCACCCTTGCTGGGTCCTCATAACCCCTTGCCTGCTCCCCTCATTGAACTTCTGTGTGACCCCCCAAAGGGGATCTCTTACTGTGACCCCTGGGCAGCTGAGCTTGAAGGCCTTTCCAGCTCTAAAATGCTCTCTTTCCTGAGGCAGGGGGAGAGTGACCTTCAGATGCAGTGACCAGTGGTGACAAAGGAAAGGCTTGATGCCATGGTAGGAGAGGGGTGGACATCAGTAAGAATGTTTAGATGGACAAGAGTCAAAGGATAGGAAGCTTGGATTGGATGGGATGGGGCCTTGGCCTGGGAAACTCATGGCATCACAGGAGTTGGAAGGCACATTGGAGGCCATCAGCCTGGTGATTCTACAGGTAAGGAAACTGAGGCCCGGGGAGGGGCGTGCCAGGCTCAGGCTGTAAGGCCATTAGCTCATTCCTGCCCACACTCACCCTTCCCTCTGCCTTGGCTCCCCCTCCTCCAGGCCCAGGGCCAGCACCAGAATCCACAGTCCTGATTCTGTTTCTTCAGCTGGCTGCTGAGCAGGGGTCTGGAGGGAGGATCGGGGGAGGGCAGGAGTGGCGGGATGGCACAGGGTTGGGGCTGGGTTCTGAGGCTTCTGGGATGCCAGTGCAGAGCCCCGGTCAAGCCTCCCAGTGTGTCTGCTATATGTGAGACAGGGGTCTGGGCACAGTGTGGGGATCCCAAGATGAACGAAGCCATCCGGGCCTGCGGAGAGTCTGCAGCCGGCTGGAGCTCTGCAGCGGGGCGCTGGCAGCAGGCAGAGCTGGCTGCAGATAGGGCGGCACTGAACATGTGGGCAAAGTGAACAGGTGGGGCTGCCTGAGGCCCTTTCAAGGGGAAGAGAAGGAAGGTTTGGGAAGGGGGCAGTGAATGCTTACAGCAGGAAAATATGTTAGGAACCACTGACTAATTGCTTGAGTGATTGAGTCATTCTTTAACCGTGTCTGGTGCCTGCTGTGTGCCAGGCTCTGGGGATATAAAACACAGGACACATCCTTGCCCATGTGTGGGTGGGAGTGGAGACACCAGGCTGTGAAGGAGAAGTAAAGGCTGACAAGCCTGAAACAGGGTCATTACACACAGTTAGAGACACCTCCGTCAGCAGAGTTTAACATTCAACAGGGAGAATGGTGGTTAATTAGCAGGAAGGACTTCCTGATCATGAGCGATTAATATTCAAGAGAGACCCCATAGGCTTGGTGAAGAGGAATGGGGGCATTCTGGAGGGAGGGCACCTCCAGGGGAACCCCCAGCACTAGGGTCCCCACTTCCATTCTCAGTCCTAGCTGAGTCCAAGCAGGGCCTCCTTGGGCTGTGTGGGAGGCCAGACAAGTTGGTGTTGCTGTGACTTGGTCTTTGGTTTGATTTTCCAGCATTTCTGGGAAGCTCCAAGGTGATTTCTGAGAACTCCAGAGAAAGCTGGCGGGAGATGTCTTCAGTGACGCCAGCAGTGAAGGGCTGTGGGAGCAGGCAGGGGGAGCTGGGTACGGGTGGGCACAGGGATGTCAGGGGTTAGCTGGCTGAGCCCCTGAACTTGTCAGGACAAGGGCAGCCTGGCAGAGCTGGTGATAATGGGTGGGGAGGGGCTCCCTCCTGAAGACCACGCTCCCTTACCTCCCCCATACTCCAGCCAGGGGAGGCCGGACGGTTTGCAGGGTGTCTGTCTATGGATGTCCCCAGCCATGACTGCTGGGCCAACCTCATGTGGAACACTGGTTCATTTCAGTGTTGGCTAAAATGTCAGTGAAGCTCCAGCAGGCTTGAGGTAGGAGGTCCAGAGGGGGACTGTGATCCTGGCAGGGGAGGAGGTTAGAGGGAGGATCTTTCCCAGCCCCAGAGCTCGGGGGGACTTGGGGAAGTATGGAGAGGGAACCCTGACTACTTTACCAGAACAGACTCTTCACTCAGCACCTGCTTTAGGAAGGACCAGAAACTGACACTTCACTTCAGTGTCCTCCCCTGACTTCTTAGAACCACCAAACCATAGATGTATAGTCTCTGGTGCAGTAGACAACCTTTGTATCTGAATACGGCAGTCTTTTTTCAGATGAAAAGTCTGTTTCCCCTTCATTCTGGGGTTTCCCAGGTAGATGTTTTGAATGGTCCCTGGGCTGGGAGTTGGCATAAGTGGCTGGGCAGGTCACTGTGAAGGGGGAGCCAAGTGGTAGTTGCATGGTATCTGGGGCTGATGGAGAGCAGCATGGCGAGGACATGGGTGAGTGGGGAGGGAGGCAGGGGATCTGTAACCCTCTGTACTTGTGGCCCTGGGGAATGGATAGCACAGCATGCATAGGAGCCCGGGGAAGAAGACTTTTCCTGCTAAGTGACTCAGTCTGGGAACGAGGTCTCCGAGTGCCTACTCTGGGCGGGCTCCTGTGTGCTGACGTGAGTTGGACTGTGTCCTTGTGTGTGTGTGTGTCCACACGAGGGTGTGGGGCTGAGCCCTCCCTCCCTCTCCTGGACAGCCCCAAAGAGCAGAGCGAGGGATTCACGGGCCCCCACCCACCCTCAGTTGGTCCAGCCAAGGCCAGAGCTCAAAGAGGAAGGGTGTTTTTGGAGGGGAACATAGTGGTTCTAGACAATGAGGGCCTGGGGCGGACTTTGCTGGATTCCTTCTTAGTGCTCCCTGGGAATACTTCTGGGCTCTGACCCAGCCTCCTTCCCACCCTCTAGACCCCCACGATTGCCCCTGGGCAGAGGTGGGGGTGAGGGGAGGGGAGGGCTGGTGAGCAGGGGACACTGTGGTGAAGAAAAAGGCCTGTGGAATGGTGGGAGGGGAGGACTGGGCCCAGGAGGGGGAGAGGGGAGGAGGAGGAGGAAGTGGGGAAATGCAAACCAAATGTTGGCCCCGGGTACAGTCAAGAAAAACACACTCTCGCGGGAGCCTGGAGCGGGGCTCCTTTTCAGAAGGGCAGGAAGGGCTGGGACAGATGTTTGGAGGAAAGAAAGAAAGAAGGAGGGGAAAAAAAAAAAAGAAATAGGAAAAAAATTGGAATGAAATCCACAGCCTTGGGGCAGGGCCATTCTTCCCCAGTCTGGGCCCGATTTCTTCTGTGTTAAGGCCTGTCCTGGGCTCTGAGCTTGGTGCGTGGGCACCAGGGTCTGTCTCAGTTGTGTGTGTGCAAATGCGTGTGTGTTCTGAAGCCAGGAGGCAGGCACGGGTACTCGGAGAGGGGGAGGGGCCAAGGCGCCCTGGGTGTGCGGACTGCGCGGGCCTTGGGCTGCCTGTTCATCCATCAGTGGTCCGGAGGCTTCCAGGAGTGAAGACCCCAGAGTGGGTTTGCTGGGGGCGGGGTGTCTGCAGTGAGGAGCGAGGGCTCCAGGCCTGCCAGCACCAGATCAGAAGACAGAGGAGCCTTGGTGGCACACGTGTTGTGTGTCCAGGGGCGGGGGCGGGGCTGGGGGAGCACTGCCTCCGGTAGCTGTCCCTTTTTCCTGTCCCCTTCACACCCCCTGCAAAGCAGAGCTCTAGACCCTCAAGGCCACCGGTGGAGCCCCGGAGGAGGGAGGAGAGAGGAGGCTGGGGCGAGCGGGTGGAGTGGGGAGAGGAGGAGGAGGAGGGGTGGAGTGGGGAGAGGAGGAGGAGGAGGGGTGGAGTGGGGAGAGGAGGAGGAGGGAGGGTGAGCTGGAGGCAGCGGGGCGAGAGGCCGGGCGCCAGAGCAGCAGCGGACTCTGAGACCTTCTGCCAGCGCCGAGGGGACTCTAGCTTTAGGGGCCCTTCGCAGGCCCTGGGCGTGCCCGAGGGACGGGACCCGGCGAAGATGACGTGGATCTGTCTGTCCTGCATGCTCTGGGTAGGTCTGGCTGCTTTAGCTGGGATGTTACTCTTCCTCAAGCCCGCCGCCCGCCACTGAACCTCACCACCTTATCCTTTTGCTAAGAACCTGGGGTGGGGTTGTCAGTCTTGAAGGAGGGGCCTTTCGGTCTCTGACCGACAGAAGGACAGACTGACTTGAGCAACCCTCAGCCCAAAGACTTTCCCCACCAATGGGGTCCAGACCCAGGGTCTCGGGTCAGTACATCCCCTGCCCCACCCCCACCCCCCAATTGAGTCCCAGAGCTGTAAGTGGAAGGAAGCTATTGAGAACTTTGTTTCTTTTTGGAGCATGCCCCTCCTACCCCTGCATCCCACGATGGGGTGAAAATTCTTCACCCTCCTTCAGTTGCTGAGCCCAAGAGCCTGGGGAGGAGGCAGTGGTGGGAGCAGAGAAGAGTAGCCCCAAATATGAAGTCTGGAAGAGCTGGGCTGGGAGAGAATTCTCAGATTCCATCTCTTTATTCCTTCTACACCCAATTTCAGCTTCCACCCCTGCCATCCTTTCCTCCACAGCCCTCCCCTGCTACCAAGACCTCCCCGTCCCAGAGGAGGGAGCCACGGCCTGCTCTTCCCCCTTTCCCTCTTGGCCCCAGGTTCAGGAAGGTGGGTCTCAGATGGGGATGCCTGGGGGGCAGCAGAGAGGCCTGGGGGCCACGTGGTGAAGGGTAAAAGTCTTAAGGCCAGTCCTGGGCTAAGGCTCCTGGGAAAAGGGGGTTGGGAGAGGGCTGCCTACTGCAGGAGGGCTGGGGGTCGGGCGGGGGAGAGGACCCCTTCCTCAGAGGGGCTCTGGTAGGGCCCTCTTGGCCAGCCAAAGGCATACATGGGGTCAGGAGGGTGAGGAAGTCATCCCTGGCTGAGGTTACTGTCGGGCTCTGAGAGAGTGACGGCTGGTTTGGGGGAGGGGGTTTCAGGTCTGTGATCCAGATGTGGCCTTTCCTGTCCCTCTCCTTGTTCTGGCCAGTCCTCGGGCAGGTGGACGTCCAGGGGTGACACGGAAGGGTGGCAGGTGGACGTCCAGGGGTGACACGGAAGGGTGGCAGGT
>NW_016107404.1:57242-69002 GCF_001604975.1 Cebus imitator
TCCAGGGTGACACGGAAGGGTGGCGGGTAGACGTCCAGGGGTGATGTGCTCCTGTGAATGGAGAGAGTGCTCTATAGACCCCTTCAGCTGAGCGGTCTTGGGAAAAGCACCTCAGCCCTGTGAACCTCTGCTTTTCCCATGGGTGAAATGAGGGTTGCAGAGAGGTGGGGATGATATTTTGTATCCAAGTATCCAGGGCAGTGCCTGGCAGGTAGAGTGCCCTATGGGTGTTATACCCTCCCCGAGAGTAGGAGGAAGAGTCTGGGCACAAGGCAGGTGTGGGTGCTACCTCCGTGAGTGTCTTTATTTTTCTTTCTTCTCCTTCTTCTTTTTTTTTTAAATTGGGATGGAGTCTTGCTTTGTTACCCAGGCTGGAGTGCACTGGCAGGATCTCGGCTCACTGTAACCTCCACCTCTCAGATTTAAGCAATTCTCCTACCTCAGCCTCCTAAGTACCTGGGACTACAGGTGTGCACCACCATGCCCAGCTAACTTGTGAATTTTTAGTAGAGATGGGGTTTCATCTCTACAAATACTAGCATTAAACTAGCATAGTTTTAACAAGCTCTAGGAATAAAAATCACTTTATTAGCCAAGGAGCAGAGCTATTTATTATGCATAACTTGATTTTCTCATCAACTGCTCCCATTTGCTATTACGTGTTCAAGTTGGCCAGACTAGTCTCGAAGTCCTGACCTCAAGTGATCTGCCCATCTCAGCCTCCCAAAGTACTGGGATCGTAGGCATGAGCCACTGCACCCGGACTTGAGTGTCTTAAAGGCTAGAATAGCCTGTGCGTCTCCCCTGGCTCCTTTTCCTCTCCTCTCCTAGTCTCTGTCCTGGTTTGGCTGGCTGCGATGCCCATGGCCATGGTGGGCCAGAGTCTGGGGCAGTAGGGATTGGAAAGACATGACTAGGCTCAAACTCTATTTCCATATTTACTGGATGGGCAGCCTTGGTAAAGCAGTTCCCTTCATGAGCCTCAGTTTCCTGATCTGCAAAGTGGGGAGAATAATATACTCCTTGTATGGCTGGGGTGGGGAAAGAGACAATAGATGTCAAAAGATCAGGTATGTAGGCATATAGTAGGTGCTCAGCAAATGCTGGCCCCCTTCCCACTCCACAGTCTCCAGCCTGGTTCTTGGGATCTTCTGTATCCCAGATCTGATGCTGGGGGAGGATCTCCCTGGGAAGGGTGTCATGGGGCAGGACTGTGTCCTTGGACTGTGTCTCCTGACTGCCCAGGGACTATGACCAGCTACTCTGAGGCCAGGAACTGGCTGGGTCTGTGGCCCCAGGGAGGATAACGGAGGCAGAAGCTGTAAGAGAGAGGTCTTGTGCCTAGAGTGAGTGCTTGTGTCTCGATTCACATGTTCCTGTCTGAGGAAAGCTGCAATCGTGCCATCCAAGACGTAATATATCTGTAGTGCATAGTTTTAACAAGCTTTAGGAATAAAAATCACTTTATTAGCCAAGGAGCAGAGCTATTTATTATGAATAACTGGATTTTCTCATCAAGTGCTCTGATTTGCTATACATATTCAAGTACCATTTGTTTAGAAAATAATTGCATGCCTAGCAATTGAGGCTTTTTGGTGTTGTATTGGTGGAGTTAGAGGTGCAGGTCCTTCCTTCCAGAGGGGCTTGCTCTGTCCCCAGGAACTGGGAAGGGCTTAGGGTGAGGCTGAAAGAGCCACCAGTTGGGGGCTGGGGTTCAAGCGCAGCCTTGGTCCTGCTCTGAGCAAGCTTAGTGGTCTCAAGCTGTTCACACAGCTTTTCTGGACCTCTCTGGAACTTGGATACTATTCTCTAAGGCTACATCCAGCTGCAGACAGTGATGTGTTCTGTTTCCTGGAGTTGGTGTCCTGCCCGGGGCTAAGCACACATTCTCGACAGAGGGTCCTCATGAGCCCTGGATCCCTTGTGAGCAATTCCTGCCATGTGGACCCCAATTTGACTCTTTGGTCCTGAACTTGCTCTCTCTAGTTCGGTTGACCTGTAAGGGCCTCCTGACTGTGGGTTTGGGAGGTAGGCTGGGCTGTGTGAGATTCGTCAGGGTCTGAAAGAAGACTCCCCTTTTGCAAAGTTTTTCAAAGTGATGTGAGAGGCACAAAACTGGGGAGCAGCACTGCACTTTTCTCCTGCAGTGTTGAACGGAAGTGGGGCATGCTGGCTGAGTGCAGTGTCTGGGCTGGATCCTGGGCTGGTCACTCGGCATCTGTGTGATGGTAGGCAAACAGCTTCACATCTCTGTGCTTTGGTTTTCCCACCTACCTATAGGGTTGATCTGTTTTGAATGGGCTAATCCACACATACATTTAGAGAAGTGTCTCTCCCATATAAGAGCTCAATAAATGTTAGTGCTTCTTGTAGGATGGCACATTGTCAAAGCCACCCAGCAAGTCAGAGTGGAGGCTCGAATCCCATCTGCTGCATCCTCTGCCAGGGTTCTCCATTCTGGGAACGCTTTGGGGCAGGGAATGTGGGGTCTGTGAGAATCGAGCCCTAAGAATGACATGTGAGCCCTAAGTGAGCAAAGAGGACCATGGCGAGCAGCCCAGGGACAGGGCATGGTGTTGGGGAGGTCGTGTGATGAAGGAGCATCCTGTCATTTGGCTTTCTAACCACGCCCCCCCCCCAAGCACCTTTCTATCCTTTTCACAGATTATTATGGAGGGCCTGCTCTCTTCAAGCTGCTTACACATATCAGGCACGTGATTAAAAGCAGGGTGGGTGTTACCAAGAGGGAAACACTGGGCGATGTAAGAGGGTACCTAACCTGGACTTGGGGGAGAAGGTGTCAGGAAGACTCCCTGGGAGGTGAATTTTAAACCAAAGACGAATCTGACCAGGTACAGTAGTCATACCTGTGATCCCAGCACTTCGGGAGGCTGAGGCAGGAGGATTGCCTGAGCCTAGAAGTTCGAGGCCAGTCTGGGCAGCATCGTCAGTCCATGTCTCTAGTAAAAATAAATAAGTTAGCTAGGCATGGTGGTGTGCACTGGTAGTCCCAGCTACTTGGAGGCTGAGGTGGAAGGATCACTTGAGCCCGGGAGGTCAAGGCTGCAGAGAGCTTTGATTGTACCACTGCACTCCAGCCTGGGCAACAGAGCAAGGCCCTGTCAGAAAGTAAAACAAAATAAAATAGAATAATGAAGACAAATTGGAGAATTCAGAAATCCAAGTGCAGGAAGTGAAAACAATTGAGGCTGGGTAAGACAAAGAGAAATGAGCCAGTAGATGATCTTTCAGAGAGGGGACCAGCCACTGATTATACAGCTGTCAGGGTTCCCCAAGGTTGCCACAGACAGGCAGCTGTCGGCAGATGTGGCCGAGCTGATGGTTAGTGCAGTAGGTAGGTGCTTGGGACCCTGCCTTGGACAGGCTTGCATTTGAATCTCTGTTCCAGCATGGCCTAGGTGAGGAAGTCGCTCAGGGACATGCAGGTAGGGGCGTGGGCGAGTTCCTCAACTCAGCATAGGGCGTCGTTGTGAGGATTAAATGAGGAAAACCATGCCAATCCTTCACCAGGGCGCCTGGCCCCACTGATGTGGCCTCAGACTAGCCCCATCTCTGAGCCCTTCCAAGCCAGGACACGATTTTGCTTGATGCAGAAAATGGGCTTGATGCTCAGAAATGTGGGCAACCTGCATTAAGAAGGATCAGAGAGAGAGAGAGAGAGAGGGAGAGAGAAAGAGAGAGAGGAAGAGAGAGAGAGGGAGGGAGTGGGGGAGAGAGAGAGAGAGGAAGAGAGAGGGAGGGAGAGACAGATACCGATGGAGAGAACTAATTTATTTTTCTTTTGTTTTTCGTTTTTTCTTTTTTTCCATTTTTCTCTGAGGAGAGAGAACTCATTTCACTTGGGAAACTGGGTCAGGAGCTAAAGGCTCTTGGGCAGTGGACTGGGAAGTGCTGGGGAAATGTCGCTGTCTGCCCTCCTTGGAGGTTCCCAGTGCTTGGAGACCAGGAGCATCTTCTCAGCCAGAAGATGACAGCACCGGGTCACCTGCTGTCTTGCCTGGTGACGAGGGTGGCTCCACATTCTCTCTCTTCTGAGGGCAGGTGCGTGGGAATGGGGTGTAATTTTGCTACAGAAAACAGAGGCCAGGCAGTAGCTTCACCCATGTGATTCTTCAGACTTGTGCTGGACACAGAGGACACAGAGCTGATGTGTGCGCTGACATGTCTGCCTGGTGGGTAGTCTGATGCCCACAGAAAAGACAACAGGAATCGCTGTTCAGCGCTGCTGAGGCCTCACCATGCACCATGATCTCATTTTATCCTCACAATGGCCTATGGGAGGTGACTGTCATTAGTCCATTTAACAGATGAGTAGAGTGAGGCAGAGCAAGTTAAGCATCTTGCCCAGCTAACAAGCGCAGGGGCTGTTAGACTGCACAAGTACTGCGGTGAGGCTCAAAGAAAGAGCGGCTGGGAAAAGCAGGGGTAATAATGTTCCTCTCCAGAATCTTAGCCTGCACTGACGTACGAGAAAATGATCAAAACCCAAATTGAGGGGCATTCTGCAAAACAACTGGCCTGAAACCTTTAAAAATGTCAGTATCAGAAAAGAAAAATGAGAGATAGATAAGGTGTCTCAGTTAAAGGATGAGAGACCCAGCCACTGAAGGCAGTTCAGGATCCTGATTATGTCCTGAATCCAAAATAAGAACGAAAACAAAGTGCCGCTCTCGTGGGCATTCTTGGGGCAGTAGAGTTTCTGTATTAGAAAATAGGATTGTATTGATGCCGAATTTCTGAGTGTGGTCATACGGGAAGGGCACATACGTGTTCATCTTTTCCGAAGCTTTTGCACTTTTCAAAATAAAATGAGGGGATAGAGGGTGGGGAAATGGATTCTGACACAGGTCCAGGGGTATCTGGGAAGAACCCCACTGAGGGGATGAGGTTTGAATCAGGCCCTTGAAGATGCCTAGAAGCTGGACAGGCAAAGAGGGGAGAAAGGGCATTCTGGGCAGAGGTTCTGAGGTGCAGGGGTTGGCGGGTGGGTGGGGAGCACGGAACAGCCTGAGTGGACACAGGGCAGGGAGCCGGGAAGTGGATCTTGGGGATTGGAACTGGGAGCATGGACTGGGTAGGAACCAATACTTCTCCTCCTGCTGGCTTCAGGGAGGGCAGGGTTTATCCCGGACACCTGGGAAGCCATGGCAGCATTTGGGGTGATGGAGGTGCCAGACCCTACAGAGCTGTAGTTGTGATCCTGAGAGGCTGTGTAGGTGCTTTGGGTGGGAGCAGCCTAATGTCAGGGCCCAGGAGGCTGCTGCAACAGCCCTGGGCAGAAGTGCCAAGGCCTCATCCAGGGCAAAGGCAGTAGGGTTACAAAGCACAGAAGGACAGTGTTTAGGTGGCAAACTCCACAGGATCTGGCAGCTGCCGAGATGGGGGTGGGGGCGCAGGGAGGAGTTGAGCGTGACTCAGAGCTTTCCACCCGGGGCGACAGCAACATGGTCAGGCCAAGAGCATGGCCAGGGCCTGGGGGTGGGGGGCTTGTGTGTGTGAAGCGGGGTTGGAGGAATCTGGAATTCGAGGTGCCCATGGGACTCCCAGAAGCCAGCTTATAGCCACACTAGGGATTCCAGCCTTCCGCACAGACACGACGGCTGGATGCCCACCAGACCTCCCAGCCTAAGGGTGAGGGGGCACGGGGCAGTGGATGGCCAGGAGGCTGAGCGAGGTGACGGGAGTTGTCTCCCAGGTCTGCCCTAGGCCTGTGTGTGGTGGCCCCTTTCCCTGGCTTACAGACTCCAGCCCTCTCCCTACATCATCCAGGGCTTTCTGGCCACAGGAAGGCTCATGCGAAGCAGCGCTGAGGCAGTTTCATAGGAGGAGCTCAGGAGCTGGGGACCCCAGGGTCTATAGCCCCCTTTCATCACCACCCAACCCGCACTGCTGCTCTGCCCCCACGGGACAGGGAGGAACCAGCAAACAGCTTTCCCCACCCCAGGGCCAAGGACTCTCGCCAAGGCTGTCCAAACCAGATGTGCCACACCCCTCTGGCTGGGCGGCCCAGGCAGGAAGGCTGGGCTGCATGGAGGGAGGGAAGGGAGAGGAAGCCCAGAGGGTCACGAAAGCCCTCTGATGCTGGGTGGGCTTGTCGCAGGGTGGGGGCTAGAGCTCTGGGCTTGGAGGGAGGAGAAGGACTTAGAGGCTGGACCCCTTTCCCTTTTTTGGGCCCGGGCTCTTGAGAGAGGCTGGGGGAAGGGATGGAGGGAGCGGTGGAGAGACCAGGCAGCTCCCTGCTGTGGCTGTGTCTCCTTCTGCCTCTGAGTTCCCCCAGGTAGGTTCCTTTGGAGCCAGCAAAGGAAGGGCCCAGGTGTGCTCCGTGAGGCTGTCTGCCACTTGTCAGGAAAAATAATAATCATTGTCATAACAAGACATTGCCCTTGAGCACCACTTCAGACTTTATGGGGCTTGTTTATATACTCTGCCTGTACCTGCATAACAACTGGCGGGGTACCGGGCACCCAGCTCTTCCTCTCAGCCCATATTTTAGCATCTGCTTGTTGAGAGGTTCCTTTTTCCCACTGGGTCTCCTGATGCCTTCTTGCAGTGCCTGCCCACTGGTTTTGGTTTGCCTTCTCAACTTCACAGATGATGTCTGGTCCCTACTTACAACGACTGTTCCTTCAGATACGTGAGGATAGGAGGCTTACAGGCCCTAGACTTTCTCCTCTAGCATCCCGGGACATCAAACCTATGGGATGACTCTTAATGAGATCACCTCAGTGCCCCTGTTTTATAGTGGAATTAAGCGGATGCCAGCAGAGGCTGGGGCCGCTTGGCTGGAGGTGGCAGAGCTAGTCCCTCGCTCCCACCAGAGTTTCACAGCCTCTCCTTGGAGGGGAATGTCTCCTCATTCATTCCACTCTGAATCATCTGCAAGTCCCACCCCCATCACTTTCAGTCCCTTTACCCCAAAGGGACTGTTGTGTCATTTCCCCCTCTCTCTACACTCAGACTGTCTGGTCCAAACTCCTCAATTTCATTTGGGGACTGTGAAGCTCAGGAAGGGTCACTGGTATTCTCAAGGCCACGTCTAGAAGGCAGGTCCCCAGACTCCAGTGCTCCCTTAGCCAGAGCCAGGACCCAGTAGGGCTGAGGGTCAGGAGTGCGCTCGAGCATGCCCTGGGGCTGCTTAGAGAGGCCTGAGCAAGGGCAGAGATGAACCTGAAGCCCTGTCCCTGCCCTCCAGGCCCCAGCAAGGAGATATCTCCTGTGGCTGGGCCCACAGGGCAGGCGCAACTGGGGCCCCTGGGAGAAGCCCGTCTGGAAGGCTGCACGTGCCGCCCATGGGGTCACTGGGCTGCAAGGATTCTCTTCTGGGAGACTCTGCTGCCCCAACTGTGCTTTGGGAAGAAGGCCTGTATCCCTAGGCTTTGGGGAAAGGGCTGGAAATGCAGCTTGGGGAGGGAAGTTTGCTGGGTAAGCTGCAGTGGGCAGCTTTGCTTGACTTAATGGGGTGAGCCAAGAGTCGGACTGGGAGAGCTGGCTTTAGGGTTTCCTGTCTGCCTCCCCCAGAAGCACTTAAACGGAACCCCAGGTGCCTTCTCTGCACCTCCCCCAGGCCCAGGCCTGGACTGCTGCAGTTCACACTGACCAGGGCCCCTCCATGGAATGTTTGTGGCAGAGATCTAAGGGAAGGCCCCCGAGTCCAGGCCCGAGATGGAAACCAGGGGAGGTGAGACAGGTGAATGAAAGGGACTTACCCGCCCCTCCTAGTGGGATGGGGGCCACAGAGTGAGGCCCAGAGATGGGCAGTAGCCTGCCCCACCCTCACCCCACTCCCAGCCAAAGCTCCTAGAACCCAGCCAGGAATATCAGCACCCAGGACATGGCTGGCTGAGCTATCCTGCAGAGGCCTCCCTGACCACAAGGGGGCACTGTTGGGCTCTGGCTTCCCACCCTGCACTGCCCTCACCTCTAGCCCCGGCTTCTCTCTCTTTTTTTTTTCTGAGATGGAGTCTTGCTCTGTCACCAGGCTGGAGTGCAGTGGCACAATCCCGACTCACTGCAACCTCCGCCTCCTGGGTTCAAGTGATTCTTCCGCCTCAGCCTCCGGAGTAGGTGGGACCACAGGCATGCGCCACCACACCCGGCTAATTTTTGTATTTTTAGTAGAGATGGGGTTTCACCATGTTGGCCAGGATGGTCTCAATATCTTGACCTCGTGATCCGCCCACCTTGGCCTCCCAAAGTGCTGGGATTACAGGCGTGAGCCACCGCGCCTGGCCTTGTCTCTGCATTTCCAACCAACTTCAGAAAGGTTGAAAATACAGTGCAAATAATATTTGCCCCCTCTAGAACTCTGAGAGTAAGTTGCTGACATGATGCCCCACCACCCTTAAATACTTTCCTGATTTTTCTACAAGGACTCTCTTACCTGACTAGCACAGCTATCAAAATCAGGAAACTGACATGGACACTTTAATACCATCCAATCCAGACCCAGGGAAGTCCTGCCAGTTGTCCCAGTGACGTCCTCATAGGCATCAATGGAACTTGGTTCTGAAACGGCCGTTACTCTTGGTTGCCAGGTCTTTTTGCTGTCTTCAATCTGGAAAGCTCCTCAGCCGTTCCTTGATTTTTCATGACCTTGTCACTTCTGCAGATTCCAAGGCATTTAATTTGTGGGCTGTCCCTTAGTTTGGGTTGGCCTGGTGTTTCCTCATGATTAGAGTCGGACTGAGGCTTTCTGGCAGGGATACCGTGGAAGCGGTGTCGTGCTCAGTGCACCCCTGCTTGGAGCTTGGACTCGTCACCCCATTACCATTGGAGGGATGATAACTTTGATCACTTGATTAAAGTGGAGGAAGCTAGGAAAAGTTACTTTCTTCCTCTATGTAATTTCTAAGTATGATGTGTGGGGGGGTGCTTGGAGATGTAAATATCTTGTGCCTTATCAAACTTTCAGTTTATTTAGTTACAGTCATGAGTTGTAACTGACTAAACTTAACCATGGGGACACATTCTGTGAGATGCGTTGTTAGGGGATTTTGACATTGTGCAAACACCATAGGGAGTACTTATATATACCCAGATGGTGCAGCCTACTGCACACCTATGCTACTGGATGGTATAGTCTGTAGTTCCTGGGCTCAAACCCTGCACAGCATGTCACCATACTGAATGCTGTAGGCTGAGAACCGTAACATATGATATTTGCATATCTAAGCATATCTAAATGTAGAAAAGGGACAGTAAAACTACAGTATCATAAGCTTGTGGGATCACTGTCATTATGTGGTGATGACTGCATTTCTGATTGTCAGCGCGGATGCATTGAAGCCATTCCTATCATCATGTATCCTGATGCTCCGATGTTCCTGGATTTGGCCTTTGGGAGCTCCTGTGTCCTTCTGTCTCTCTTTGATCCCCTGACCCCCTTGTTAGTTTCTGTGTGTCTCTGTTTCATCTCTCACTCTCTCTGTTTGCCTTTATCTTGGTCTTTCTTCTCTGTCTCTCTGTTGCTCCTCTGTCCTGTCTGCTTCCTGTGCCCCTCCCTCTCCCCTGTCCTTTTCTCTCTCTTTCTCTCGGCCCCTCTGTCTCTATGCTTTTGCCTCTCTGGGTTTCTGCCTCTGACTCAGTCTCATTTTGTCTGCTTTTCTCTCTGTGTTTCTATGGCTTAGTCTCTGTCACCCAGGACTCGCCTCTGCAGTGTCTTCAGATGGGAGTCCTAGACACTCGGGCTTGTGTGTGGGACACTGCCACTCTGCCTCCTGTGAACTCAGTTCCCCTCTCCGGCCCCTATCTCAGACTCTGGGGGCTCTGGAGCAGGTGTAAGGAAGGGAACAGGAAAGAGTGGACCTTGTTTCACTGGCTACGCACACCGCGGGACTGGGATCGTGTCTCTGTGTGTGTGCACGTGTGTGTGTGGAGGGGTGTCAGAGAGGTCTGCGCTTGGGAGGCGGGAGAGAGGGAGCTGCTGGTGTCCGTGTCCTGCCCCCGTCCTGCTGCAGCTGGGAAGGGAATCAGGCTAGACCCCAGGTTGAATGCCTGGGGCAGGGGATGCTTGTCCTGGGGAGTCCTCTGAATAGGGGCACTACCCTGATGGGGCCCGCAAGGTGGGCAGGGTCTGTGCAGGACTTTGCATCTTAGAGCATCTTCCCAGATGTGGTTTCAAAGGACAGACTGCCAGAGCTCCAGGGGTGTGGTGCCATCCAGAGAGAGCAACTGAGGCCTGTGGTGGTGGTGAAGAGGTACTGACCCAGGGCTTTATGGTAAGTCAGGCTCAGAGGGAGGCTTGGGCCGCCAGCCTGCTGCTCATGCATGAGGTGGTGGTTTAGAAAGGGATAGTTTTAGTCCCAGGCTGGGACTCTGCTGTGCACATATCCTTGGGGTCCCAGCCTGATGCTTTGTTCTCTGTATTTTCATAATGCAGAGAACTGAAAATAAAGACGGAAGAAGGCTTCCTGGCTGGGCCAGGGGATGGTGTAATGGGGAAAGAATGAGGGGAAATGGCATTGTGGGACCATGGTTTGGAGGAGCGAAGGCCCATCAGCAGTAGAGCGGACAAATAAACCTGCTGTGTCCACACAATGAAACGGCGCACAGGAGGGACGAAGGACGAGCTGTGCGGGATGCAGCCATCCGAGGGGACCTCAGATTCGTGTGTGTGAAGGAGGCGAAATGCAAGACTACGCATTGCATAATTCCACCTCGAGGAAGTTCAGAAATCTGGCATCATGACTCTTTGGTGATGGAAGCCACAGTGGCATGAACCTCGGGCGGGGAGACACTGACTGGGAGGGGTCATGAGGAGTTTTCCGGGATGTGGCTCTGTGGGGTGGATGTGTGGCACGTTGTATCGAGCAGTACATTTCAAGCTGGTGCAGTCTGCTATGTGTGAGCCATGCCTTCATGATAAATCAAAAGAAAGCCAAGGTGGGAGGCCATGCGGGGGCTGCAGGTCCCAGGAGCTGGGCTCTCCAGCTGCTGTCTGGACTCAGGCTACGGGCCCCACCTGAGTCTGGGATGGACGTCCTGTCACCCCCATACCTTTCTCTGTCCCTGGTCCCTCCTCCCTCCTCTGGGCCCTGAAGGGCTCTTGCCATCCTTTTCCCAGTCCCTGTCTATCTCTCTCCAGGCCCCTAGACTCCTTCCCCAGGACCCCAGCCTTCTGCCCAGGGCTGACTGTGCCTCTCCTCCCACAGCCAGAGGATCTGGAGGCCCCCAAGACCCACCACTTCAAGGTGAAGACCTTCAAGAAGGTGAAGCCCTGTGGGATCTGCCGTCAGGTCATCACACATCAAGGCTGCACCTGCAAAGGTGAGTAGCTGGCTGGGCCATGGGGGATGGGAGGGCCCAGCAGGGGAATGAGATGGCCGGGCCTGGGCCAGGCTGGGACTCTGCTGTGCACATAGCTTTGGGGTCCTAACCTGATGCCTTGTTCTCGTCTGGTGGAGGATGCGGAGCTCACCAGATGAAAAGCATGTGGGTGGGTGTGGTGGGCATGGCAGGTGGTGGGAGGCATGGAAATGGCATGCAGCTTGTGTGAGGATGAATGGCATGAAAAAGGTATATGAATGTCACCTGAGTACCATGAAGAAGGTATACGAATGGCACATGAATGGCATGTGGAAGACGCATGATCAGTATGTGATGGCATGTGGAGGTTCTGCTGAGGGTGTGTGGTTGGTGTGGGGATGGTGTGTGGATATTGTGTGCTGAGGGTGTGTGGCTGGCGTGTGGATGGTGTGTGGATGATGTGTGCTGAGGGTGTGTGGTTGGTGTGTGGCTGGC
>NW_016107404.1:69154-78908 GCF_001604975.1 Cebus imitator
TGTGGATGGTGTGTGGATGATGTGTGCTGAGGGTGTGTGGTTGGTGTGTGGATGGCGTGTGGATGATGTGTGCTGAGAGTGAGGCTGGTGTGTGGAAGTTGTGTGCTGAGGGTGTGTGGATGGTGTGTGGATGATGTGTGCTGAGTATGTGTGGTTGGTGTGTGGATGGCGTGTGGATGGTGTGTGCTGAGAGTGTGTGGCTGGCATGTGGATGACGTGTGCTGAGGGTATGTAGTTGATGTGTGGATGGCATGTGGTCTGTATGTAGACTCTGTGTGCAGGGTTTGTGGAAGGTGCATGGAGGAGGTCACGTGGTGACATGTTTTGCGGTGTATGGATGGGATGTGGCTGGTGTGTGGAAGTTCTGTGGGTGGCATGTGCTTGGCACTGGGATTTCTGCAAAGGCACACCGCAGCCCTCTTCTGTGGCAGCTTAGAGGCCACTTTATGAGGCCCCAAGTCAGACTCAGTGGAGGACCTGTTGGCTACCAGACTTTTAATCACTATTTTCATCAGCTCCCGGAATGGCCTGGGGCTTGAGTGTCACAGTTGCCTGAAAAGTTGTTGTTTTATCCCAGATCACACAGTGAAATCAGCAGGAGGTCCCTGCACCCAACATCATGGCTGACACCTTCACTCACCCCGTTGCCCCATCCGATGCCTCCCTCTCCTTCACCCCCCATCTCATCAACTGTAGGGCCTCCCAAGGCCTGCTGGGGTCCCCGAGCTTCTTGGCATCATCCCCTCCCAATTCCACTGCCGTCATCTCTCCTGTGGGCAACTGACTCACCTTTACCTTCTCCTGTCTCCTGATCCATTCTCTGCAATCCACCCTCCACACCAGCTTCCAGTGGGACTTAAAAACATAAATCCAGTGATGTCAGCTCCTGGCTTAAAGCCTCTGAGTTCCCTCACAATCCTTGAGACAGCACAGACCTCTTCTCCGGCTGCCAGGCCTGGTGGGCTCAGCCTTTGCCCAGCTCTCTGCCCATGTTCCTCTGCTCCTGATTCCATGGTTCAAACCACTGGCACCTCACATGGCTCCTCAGTATGTTGGGCATGCCAAATATGCCAAGCGGGCCATGTCCTTTTTGCCTGGAGCCTCTGCTCATGTGGCTTTCTCTACGTGGCCTCTCTCTCTCACCTCTCCCTCCATGTCGAAGGCCCACCAGGCTGGGAGGCTGCCCTCGAGCCCACTGAACAGTTCTGAAAGCACTTACTGCATACCAAGTGCTCACATGCATGACCTCATCTGATGTTCACACCCCCCAAAAGGTGCTGGTGTCATCCCTGTTTTACAAAGGAGGAAACTGAGGCTGAGAGTGGTGACGTCTCTTGCCAAGGCACCCAGGAGTGAGGCCCGAGTGGGGTTTTCAGGATGTGTGCTCTCAGGGGAGTAAGGTGTTTCAGCTGGGTACTGGAGGGGAGTGGATGGTTGAAAGCATGTGTGTGCGTGTGTGCATGGGTGCGTGCGCGCGTGTGTGTGCGCGCGTGCGTGCGCGTCTGTGTGTGTGTGTGGAGGGCAGTCCAGGCAAGGCCTGCTATGGGCACAGGGCAGAGGTTCATGTGCTTAACTGAACATTTGGAACCCCCAGCATGAGTTTAGGGAGCCAACCGGGATGTTTGCAATACCAAAATCAGCCACGTGGTGTCACCCTCCTCCCAAGAGGTCTGGCTGGGACTTGCCGGCCGTTTAGGGTTGGAGCCGGGTGGGAAGGGATGTCACAGAAGAATTGCTAGGGGTAAAGTTTTGCATGTTGTGTAACAGCCCCCCACCCTGCCTTGCACTGTGAGAATGCATAAATTAGCCTCTGGCCCTTCCCCATAGTTCCCTCTTGCCCCAGTGTCTTCCCGTCATCCCAGGGACTCCCAATAGGGTGACAGGAGGCATCCTGGAGGTGGGGGCAGAAAGAAATCCTGCAGACATTCACTGCGTGACCCTGGGCAGGTCTCTGGCCCCAGAGAGTCTCTGGTGGCCCCCACATTCCACGGTTCTAGGTTCCCCAGCCAACCTGGCCTGAGGGCTTGGGTTGAGAGGATTTGACCCCAGGTGAACAGAAGGTCCCCAGGGTGAGCAAGACATGGCCCCGGTTTCACTTAGATCTCAGCCTGACCCTGCTGGTGTGGACTGGAGGGGATGGCAGGTGGCTAGACTGGTTTGGCAGCTCTGGCTGGGCCCTGGAGGGTGGGGAGTTGGTGGGAAGAAAGCCAGGGCTACTCAGTAGCAGGACCAGCAGGTGTCAGGACTGGGCCACAGAGGATAGAGAGAAGAGGAACACTCCTGGCTCCATAGGCCACGTGTGCAGCCTCAGCAAGGGGACGGGGGCCACTGGGTTCACTGGTGGGAGATAGAGGGGTAAAGCAACTGTCTGTGCTTTGGAGTCAGGAGCTCACGATGGCACGAGGTGGCTAGGTCCCCTCATTCATCCATTCACCCACCCATCCAGGGCCACTCGATGTGGTTCCCTGGCTGAGGGGGCACATGTGGACCAAGCTCCAGCTCATGTCTGTTCGCTGAGCCTGACTCAATGGGTTTGCTCTGTTCTCAGCCTTCAAGTCTCGGCTACAGCATGGCAAGTCTCTTGATTCATGGCTCGGGGGTGGTGGGTGGGGGGGGTGGTGCATGGATGTCAAGGCCCTAGATTCCCAGTCTCCATGGGACTTGCAACATTGAAGAAACTTCTGCTGCAGGCAGGGGGCAGGGAGGAAGCTCTTTTAGCTCTGGAGACACTGGGGTGTTTGGCCCGTTTTCCCCTGGTTGCCTGGAACAGAAGAGCTTGGGCGGCTCTTCTGTTCCCCTCCCTCTTGCATTTCCCATTTGATGTCATATGGCTGAAGGCAGTAGGAAAGAGATGAAGGGAACCTGGGGTCTGGCCCTGGTTCTGGAAGACTCAGAGAAGAAGGCAGATAAGAAACTAAGGCGGGGGACGAGTGGGCTTCATGGATGAACAGACAGAGGGGTTCCGCCAGATCTGTGAGCTCCTGTGAACTCCTGCATATGAACCGTATCTTGAGTCTCTGGGGGGTTGCTGTGAGGAGGCTTGAGGTTCTGTGTGTGCCTGGAAGATGGGTTCTCATGCAAGGGATGAAGGCTCCGTGTGAAAGATACAGACACAGACGAGACAATGGCAGGAAATTAGATGCAGAGGCGCAGTTATTTGCCCTGGCTCTACTTCTGGCCCTGCTTCTCACAGCCTCGGTGATCCTGGACAAGTCAGTTAATAGTTCAGGCTTAGTTGCCTCATCTATGATGAAGGAGGCTAGACCAAGAACACTTGCTGGGGCCTTGACAGGGGGAGGGCCTGGAAAACTCCCTGGCTGGGGTCTGCAGAGGCGGGATAGCACCCCCCCTCCCCATGCAGGCTGCTGCTCACCTCCTCCATGCCTCTGTGCAGCCGTCTGGCAATCAAGAACTGAGCTGTCCTCTGGGTCTAATGCTGTGCTGGGTCTTGGTGCTGAGAGCCAGCCCCTTACCTGAGAAGACAGACACAGTCAGACAATCATGGAGCATGGTGCCAAAGCTGACACAGGTGCATGTATGTGTGCCTGTGTGTATGTGTGTGTGTGCAAGGCCGTCTCTGACTCAGTAGAGACGTTCTTGTCAGGCTTCAGCAGGGAAGACATGTGCAGGCTGGGTCTTGAGGGATGTGTAGGAGTTCCTCAGTCCAAATAGTGGGCTTCCCACAGGTCCCTAGGGAAGTGCTCTATGGGAGTCCATGTGCACTGGGGGCCCCAGAGGGAGGCTGTGTGGACTCAGAGCTTTGCTCAAGGGCTGTACCTCCCACCAGGCTGAAACCCACAGGAAGAGACCAGGATGGCAGCTCAGCAGTCCGAGGGCTGCCATCTGGGCCTGATCGGGGCCCAGACTCGGACAACTTCCCTTCTCAGTGGCTCTGGTCAGCCTGGAAGTGGGGACAGTCACCTGTAGTTTTCTTAGGGCAGGATGCATCTGGAAATACGATCTGTCCTTTAACGGGACAAGCCTACGCAGAAGCCGGCACCAGTTGGATTTGGGGAAATCTTGTTTCTAGGAAATCTTTCCCCCTGTTATGTCACTGGGGAACCCAGCTTCTGCCCTGTGTCTGAGGACCCCCTTGGAGCCACCAGAGGCAGCCTGGTAGGGTGGAAAGACCCTAGTTTCTAGCCCTGGCTTGCTGTTAATACCTCCTGGCTGTGTGACCTCAGGGGAGAGGCCTAACCTCTCTGGGTCTAGCCTTCCCTTTTCTCTAAACGAGGAGGTGGGACTAGATCAGAGGCTGTAAACTGTGTTCTGAAGGAGCTGTAAGGTTTTTGGAGGCGCTTTAGGGACCAAAGAGGATAAGAGATGAAAGCCAAGGGAGTCTAAAAGGGTCAGGGCTCTGGGACCCCTTCCCACCTCAGTCAGAGCAGCTCTGGTTTTAGGAGTCAAATGCATCAGGAGGTAGGATGATGTGGTGA
Organism: Cebus imitator; assembly: GCF_001604975.1. Classification (NCBI taxonomy): domain Eukaryota; kingdom Metazoa; phylum Chordata; class Mammalia; order Primates; family Cebidae; genus Cebus; species Cebus imitator. Next base: position 73,591 of record NW_016107404.1, read on the forward strand.
TCCTGCCCTTGACTTAGATGTCCTGATTCAGATCCCCACCTGACCCTTACTCGTGAGAACTTGGGTTGATTGCCTACCCCTCTAAGCCTCAGTTTCCTTACCTTTAAGATGGACAAACAGCAGTACCTCCCTCATGAGGTCACTGTGGGATTAAATGAGATGATATATGTAGAGGTGCTGGGCTCCAAACAGAGCCTGACATATAGCAAGCATTCAGTGAATTTTAACCAGCGTCATTGTGGTTTCACGTCAGAGCCCATCTGCGGGAGGAATTTGGCTGTAAAAAGAAAAGTTTGAACATCACTGGATGGGATGATTTAGAAAGGGGGGGCCTAATCTTTTGGCTTCCCTGGGCCACATGGGAAAGGAAGAATTGTCTTGGGTCACACATAAAGTACACTAACAATAACCATAGCTAATGAGCTAAAAAAAAACTTGCAAAAAAAAAAAATCTCATAATAGGGCCAGGTTCGGTGGCTCACACCTGTAATTCCAGCACTTTGGGAGGCCGATGTGGGCGGATCATGAGGTCAGGAGTTCGAGACCAGCCTGGCCAACATGGTGAAACCCCTTCTCTACTTAGAGATACAAAAAACTTAGCTGGGTGTGGTGGTGAGCACCTATAATCCCAGCTACTCGGGAGGCTGAGGGAGGAGAATTGCTTGAACCCAGGAGGCAGAGCTTGCAGTGACTTGAGATCGCGCCATTGCACTCCAGCCTGGGCAACAGAGCAAGACTCCGTCTCGGCCGGTGGGGGTGGGCTGGAAGGTTGAGGCACGAGAACCACTTGAGCCCAGGAATTCGATACCAGCCTGGGCAACATAGCAGGACCCCATCTTTACACAAAATAAAAAAGTAAAATAGCTGGGTGTGGTGGTGCACACCTGTAGTCCCGGCTACTCCAGAGGCTGAGGTGGGAGGATCACTTGAGCCTGGGGAGGTCGAGGCTGCAGTGAGCCGTGAGCACACCACTGCTCTCCAGCCTGGGTGACAGATTGAGACCCTGTCTCAAAAAGAAAGAATAGAAAGAAGAAAGAGTTGGGTGCATATAAGAAACCATTTCATATACCCCCCTGCCTTACAGAAAAAAAAAATCTCATAATGTTTTAAGAAAGTTTATGAATTTGTGTTGGGCTGCATTCAAAGCCGAACTTGGCTACATGTGGCTCGCGGGCTGCGGGTTGGACAAGTTTGATCTGGAAGGTTTCTTCCTGTTCTTACTTCAGAGCCACACCATGTCCCCTGACCATCCCCCGAGACACCTTGTGTCAGTCACGGTTCTCTGCAGAAACAGAACCAACAGGATGTGTGTAGAAAAAAAGAGGTTTTTTTAAGGAATTGTCTCACGTGATTGTGGAGCCGTGGCAGGTTCAATCTGCAGGATAGGTTGGCAGGCGGGGTGCCCCTGCCCATGTGCTGGAGAGGAGGGCCTTCTTTATTAAGGCCTTCAACTGATTGGATGAGGTCCACCCTCATTATGGAGGGTCATGTGCTTTATTCGAAGTACTGATTTAAATGTGAATCTCATCTAAAAAATAAAACCAACCAACTTTCTCAGAAACATCCAGAATAACGTTTCACCAAATAGCTAGGTACCATGGCCTAAACAAGTTGACTCATTAAATTAACGACTGCATGTCTCCAGCCCTGGCCCTGGAGATGAACCGGCAGGGCAGTCTGAGTGGCCAGTGAGCAGGTGGGCAGCCGGGCCTGTGCCTCTGTGCCGGCCAGGGAAGGAGCTGAGGCCGGACTGGGCATGTGAGTGGTTATCGCCGGGGTCAGGTGCACACCGAGGCTATGTGCTCATTTTCCGACCCGAGTCCAGGAGGAAAAGGCCATTTAGATCCCAACAATGTTGGCTTCCTGTGTTCCTGAGAGGCAGGAAGCAACCCCAGGACAGAGTACCGGCAGCCCAGCTGGGCGGGAGCTGGGGCCAAGGGCTAGGGGTGCAGTTCTTCACCCCAACAGAATAATCCAAGGGTCCCTTCCCACTAAGGAGCTCTCTGCTCCCTATCAGGCCACCACTGGGACCTGTCGCGCGGGGGCAGTGCTGACACTGTGGGCAGAGATGGGGCTCCTGGCGCTCCATGAAGCTCCAGCTGGACTCCGGTCGGACACTGGCTCAGGAGGGCGCATGGGTGGGCTTGTAATTGTGGGGCCTTCTGTAGGAGCTGAGAGGCCATGGTTTGCTCAGGTGGGGCCCATCCTGACATGCATATCTGGGGAGGACGAAGGAGAGGGGAAGGCTGGGGCTTCCTGCTCTTGCTCCTCCCTGCGTGTCCCCATCCCTCTGATGAGAAATGGTCCCTGGGGAGAGAGCATCCCTGTTGCTCACAGACTGGCTTCTCCCCAGCAGTGTCTGATGTTCCCAGGGTTGGAAGCTGGGTTTTTTCCCTTTCTTGGTTGAAGGGAGGAAGAGGCGGGTGGCAGCGGTGGTGGAGGGTGTCTTAGTTGGGCTGTTGCAGAATACCTTAGCCTCTTAGGAGTTACTTTCTGGAACACAACGGCTCACTACTGGGTAGGGGAAGGGAAGTAAGGAAGGAATGAAAGAGAGGGGTGTGCAGGCACCAAGGAGCAAGGTAGGACCCAGGAGATGGCCTCTGCCTCGGTTCCCAGCATCTGCCGCCTTTGGCTTTTGCGTTCTGATGGGTCTTGTGCTCTGATTTCAGTATCCAGTGTGAAATCACTGCATAATTTTTTTTTATTGCAGTGATTTTGTACAGCATAGAAAAATTACTCCCAGGCTTAGTGGTTTAAAATAAATACAGATGGGCCAGGCCTGGTGGCTCACGCCCGTAATCCCAGCACTTTGGGAGGTTGAGGCAAGCAGATCACGAGGTCAGGAATTCAAGACCAGCCTGACCAACATGGTGAAACCCCGTCTCTACAAAAAATACAAAAATTGGCTGGGCGTGGTGGCGTGTGCTGTAGTTCCAGCTACTCAGGAGGCTGAGGCAGGAGAAATGCTTGAACCTGGGAAGCAGAGGTTGCAGTGAGCTGAGATCATGCTACTGCACTCCAGCCTGGGCGACAGAGAGAGGCTTCATCTCAAAAAAAAAAAAAAAAAAAAAAAAAAAAAAAAAAAAAAAAAAAAAAAAAAAAAAAAAAAAAAAAAAAAAAAAACACCATATATACATACATACAGGCTGGGTACCATGGCTCACTCTTGTAATCCTAAGACTTTTGGAAACCCAGGCAGGAGGATCACTTGAGCTCAGGAGTTTGAGACCAGCCTGGACAAATAGCAAAACACCCTCTCTACAAAAAATGCAAAAATTAGCCAGGCATGGTGGCATATGCCTGTAGTCCCAGCTGCTCGGGAGACCGAGGGGGGAGGATCACTTGAGCCTGGTAGATGGAGACTGCAGTAAACTCATATCATGTCACTGCACTCCAGCCTTGGGGGCAGAGTAGGGCAAGACTGTGTCTCAAAAAAAGAAAACAAATCCAAAACTATTATTTCACATGGCTTCCATGGCTCAGGAATTCATGAGTGACTTGGCTGGGTGGTTCTGGCTCAGAGTGTCTTATGAAGGTGCGGTCAAAATGTCACTGGGGCCGTATTCATCTGAAGGCCTGACTGGGGCTGGAGGAGCCACTTCCCATATGGCTCACTTAATGCTGTCAAGCTGGGGCTGGCTGTTGGCAGGAGGCCTCAGCCCCTCACCACATGGCCCTCTCCGTAGGGCTGCTTGGGAGTCTCATCACATGGTCACTGGCTTCCCCTAGAGTGAGTGATCCACGACAAGGCTGAAGTCAAAGTGTCTTTTATAGCTTAGCCTCAGAAGTCACACACTGTCATTTCTATAGTATCTGATTGATTACATGAATCAGCCCTATTTAGTGTGGGAGGGGACTCCAGAAGGGCATGAGTAGCAGAGGCAAGAAACACTGGCAGCTACCCGAGAGGCTGGCTGCCACAGTTTCCTTTTCTGTAGTATATGGAGTATTTCATCATTCTGAGAGTGAGAGGCCAGCAGATTGGCAGGCCCAAACTTGAGAGGACAGCAGACATGATGCAAGTTGGGAGGACATTCTGCCCCTTGGAAGGAGATGCGAGAAAGGTGGCCAGGCATGCAAAGGGGGCTTCCCTGGAGGAGACTCAGCAAGCGGGCCTCCTTCGGGTTGGAGGCGGATACTTCTGCAGATGTCAAAATGCATTCATGGGGGCTTGGCCAAGCCTGTCCTGCTTGGCATCTGCCACTTGCTTTCGGTTTGCTAAGCTTTTGTCTTCTGGGCTGGGAACTGGGGTGGGGGTGGTCTTCCTTCGCTCCCCTTTGTAGAGCTGCCAAGGACAAGCTTTCTGCATTCCAGTGTGCAGGAAGCACTCAGCATAGCATACTGCAATTGCCTGATGATTTCTCCACTTGCCCCCCACTTGAGGGCATTTGCTGAGTGTCTGCCCGCTGTGTGACCGGCAGGGCTGCCCTGTATGGTCATGTAGGCCAAGCGCTGCCAAGGGTGCCTACCTGAGAGAGCACAGGAGTCAGCCCACCCTTTGCCTACCAAGCCATGCATCTTGGCACAGGGCTGATCTGCTTGGAGAAAGGGCACCTTCTCACCATTTCCACAAAGACACTGCATGAGCTCAACTTACTATGCATGAGCTGTGTGTCCATCGGGCTGGTCTCCCAGAGGATGGCCTCAGCCTTCTAGTGTGCACAAAGATGCTGTGTGGTCTCGTGGGCCTGAAGGAGACACTGTCCTAGCTGCTGGGGGTCTGGTGTGAAAGACACAGCCATGCTCCCTGCCCTCCTGAGTACAGTGTGGGGAGATAGACTAGAGAGAAGCTACCCAGGGCGACTTCAGAAGGTAACCAGGAAATAACTGGGGTGCTGAGAAAGAATAATTGGAAAATGACTCTAATTTAAGTGGTCAGAGGAGACCTCTTTGAGGAAATGACTTTGGGTGGATTCCCAAGGGATGAGAGGGATTCGGCCCAGGGAACGATGGGGTGCTGGGGTGAAGGGGAGTGTTCCAGGCAGCTGACACAGCAAGTGCCAAGGCCCTGAGGCACTCTGGGAAGTGTCAGAGTGTGGAGCCTGCTGGAGGGAGGTGGCATCCCGGCCCCCATTGTGTCCCTCATGTCTAGACTGGGGTTGGAGGCCGAAAGTGGTTGCTTAGGGATGCTTTTTTGGTTGAACATGAGATGTTCAGGAACGATCCTACAGCTCAGGAACGATCTGAGAGTGGGGGGACACAACTAAATGGGGTGCACGTAAACCCCAGGGGAGGTCTTCAGACAGATCCAACTTAGCAAACATTTATTAAGTCTCTCCTGTGTACCAGTCTCTCTCTCTCTCTCTCTCTCTCTCTCT
>NW_016107404.1:79020-86162 GCF_001604975.1 Cebus imitator
TGAGAGAGAGAGAGAGAGAGAGAGAGAGTCAGGTCCCCTACTGGAAGGAGCACACCCTGTCAGACCCAAAAAGGGGAAGTTTCCTCATTCGGATGGGGTGGGGCAGGGGAGGCTGCTGGTGTCCAAGAGGGGACAATTTTGGGAAGGGAGGGAGTTGCTCCCTGGCTGGCGGGGGTGCTGAGGGACAGGGAGGAGCAGAAGATTCAGAGTTGGGTAACACTGGTGTGGCTGAACGGGGAGTATGTCCTACTGTGGCCAGGGTGGAGATGCCCCTGAGCTAGGCTGGGTGGCTGGTGGGGTCAGGAAAGCCTTGCTCAGTACCGGTGAGTCACAGGCCTGGGCTGGGCCAGGACTAGGTTCTGAGAGAAGAAGATCCCATGCTGGGGTCAGTGGCCAAGGTCCCTTTTCAGGCACCACCCAGTGTGTCTCCCAGTTTCTCCCTGTTTCCCATTCCCAGCCCCTTCTGCCTCAGATAAACTAGAAGCCTTAGTGTGGGGAACCCTGGAGCCTCTTTGGGGTGCTCCAGGCCTTCACCTGTGCCTCAACCTCCCTTTCTGCACTCTGCTGAGAATCAAGTTGGTTCAAAGCTGGAAGGAGGTGGAGGGTAGTAGATCCAGGAGAAGGGGGCGGATGGCTGTGGCTCTGGGCTGTGGCTGTAGAGGATTTGGAGTCAGGGCACTCTCCTACCTCCCTCTCCCCAGTTCTCTAACCAGAGTTCCTAACTCCCCAGCCTTAGCAGGTCCTGGGCAGCCAACAAGACCCAAAGCCGTGCAAACAGCTCAGGAGACTCCTCACCCACTCATGAGATCTGTGGGGAGGTCACCAAATCCCTTGGTGGAGTCCCAGAGCCCTGGGGGGCGGGGCGGCAGGGCTGGTGAAATTCCAGGCTTTGGGAACCTGATAGGAAATTTGATTCCAGCTTCTGGTAATGGGAGGAAGAGCAAGTCCTGTGTGTGTGTGTGTGTGTGTGTGTGTGTGTGTGTGTGTGCGTGTGTGTGCGCGTGCGTGTGTGCTTCAAGTCAAGTACAAGAAGTCTGTGTGAGCATCTGTTCACGCGTCTGTGTCCACAAATCTGTGTCAGGCTGTATCTGAGGGTGTCCCACAGAATTGTGCGTGTTGGTGCCCCAGGTCAGGGGTCTTCGTGGATGAATCTGTGTGAGGCTCTGTGTGTGCCCGAGGATGGCTGTGTTGATGGGTGGGAGTGGTTCTGGGTGAGTGTGTGTGTGGGTGTAATGTGTATGTGCGTGGGCTCTCTCCTGGACTCTGAATTGGGTCTGTGTGTCTCTGTCTCTGGGGCACAGTAAGTGTGATTGTGGTTTTCGATGTCGTCTGCCTGCCTGGTGTGTGTGTAAAGGGAGAAGGCCCCCCTTATTACTTGGTGCGGCTGGCATGGGCCCTGGGTCCGGGCTACCTCTGCCCCTGGCAGGGGTCCAGTGGGCGACCCCCCTGCTCCCCCTACCTTCCCACACCCGAAGGGGCTCGTGCTGGGGGCCCGGCGCCTCTCGGGCAGCGGGTCCGCAGTCCCGGACGCTCCCGCCCCCCAGGCCCAGCAGCCGCTCCCCTCCGTCCCCTCCCTCTCTCCCTCTCTCCTTCCCTCCGTCCCTCCTTCCCTCCTTCCCTCCTTCTCTCACGAGCGCGGATTGCGGGCTGGGGTGGGAGGAGATTTCGCGGAGTTTCCATTTCATACCTCGCGGCTAAAACTTTCTTTCTGTGTCTCGCCCTCTTGCAGTCTGCAGCTTCTCCTGTCATCGGAAATGCCAGGCCAAGGTAAGGGGCCACGGGCGGGCGGGCCTGGGAGGACTTGGGACAGGCCTGGCTCGGGGTCCGGGACTGGAGCAGGGGGCGCCGGCGGGACGGGGGCGGTGCCCGGGGCGTCCCTCCTCCTCGCTTTGTTTATGCAAAGCGCCTGGGCCTGGGAGCGGGCGCAGGTCAAGGTGAAGGCGAAGGCCCGGGGCCGGGGGCGGGGCGGGCTGGGGAGTCGGGGGATACGGGTGGGGGGCGCAGCGCGCGATCTGGGCGGTCACTGGGGGTGGCTGGTGGGGACCGAGCTCCGAGGGAGCGGCCTTTGAAGGTGTTTCTGCTAGTTCTCAAGGGGTAGAGGCGAAGGGGGAGGGGATCCATTTCAATTACCCCGGACCGCCCAGAGCCCCGCTTGGCCCAATTCGGCCAACCTAGAAAACCTGTGACCGCAGCCACGGGACCCTGAGGGCGAGAGAAGTGGGTGGTGGAGTAAGTGGAGAATGAGATCGGAGGTCAGAATCGGCTGGTCTGGAACCCTCTGAGACTGTGTCTCCCTCTTGATTGGCCAGGTCTCCTTTTGGTCCTCAGTTTCCCCATGAGTATTTCGAGGCTGGGCCTGGTGGGAGAGGGAAACTGAGTCAAGAAGACCGGAGGGATTGCTGGGCCCTAGTTGGCCAGGCTGGCTCAGCCCTGATGTATCCTCTGAGGTTTGAACCCAGAAGTCATATATCAGCTTCTTGGAATAAGGGGGTGGGGGATTGACACCAAGACCGATTATGAGTTTGGGAAGGAAATGGTTCTGTCCAATGGCCTCAGTTCTGCCTGGGGGTGAAAATGGCATTCCTTTCCTCTCACTTGCAGCCAATGTCTGCACCTTCTCCCATTGTTGCTTGTACCGCTCCCTGCCTGTTCACCCCCTACGTTTGCTCTTCACACTTGACTTTTCAAGATATTCAGGTAGTAGAAGGAGAAGATGCTTCCAAAAGGAGCATTCATTCAGCAGTTGAGGATCTGTATCTGGTGCATCCCACATTTTGCTTCTTATTAGCTGGTGACCTTGGGCAAGTTTTGTACCTGTCTGAGCCTCTGCTTCATCCACAAGGATATGGGAATAAGCCTCCCTCATTAAGTTGTTATGAGGATTCAATGAGCTAATGTGTGTGAGGTGCCCAGCCCAGCGCCTGGCACAGGGTACATGCTCAAAAGTGTCATGATTGATGCTCAGTTACTGGGAGCTTGGAGTTCCAAGTGTTACCTTGGGGAAGGGGTGCTGATGGGTCAGGCAGATCTGGGAGGACTCTTCCTCCAAAGAGACTTGACTTAAGCCAAGCATACACCTTGCTGGAGGGCATCTCCATCTGTAGACTCCAGCTCGGAATGCTCCCTTTGCAGAGGTGCCGAGGACCTGGCTTGCAGCAGGTACGTCCATGTAGAGTTTTCTGCCTTTGCTTGTCCTCTGCTTTCCTGGGGCCACCCTCGGCCTTTTCTTTCCTGGATGGGGAAAGTAAGTTTCTGCTTCTCCTTCCACCTGTCTCCTTGTTCTGTTTATCCAGAGCAGAGTTTTTTTTTTTTTTCTTTAAATACAGAACTTTCCAGTTTTCTTGCTTCTCCCCAGTCTACCCCTTCCTACTGTCCTTCCTGCAACCTTCTCTCTTAATAGCAGTGAACATTTGTACAGTGCATTGAGTCTTACACAGTATTTCACATGCATTATCAGACTTTGTTCTTTTCATTCCTTTAGAGCATAAAACATTGGCCAAAAGTTCCTGTTGTTTTACAGTTGAGGAAACGGAGGTGCCCCAGGCTGAGTGACCTCAGGGTGTCCCAGTGGAATTCTTCACCTGCTCTCTGTCCCTGGGCCCTTGTCCTTCCTTGTCTTCGTCCCTCACTGCCTACTGCCATACATTTCCCCATCCTTGCCTGCCCTTCCTCCTCTTGATTTCCACCTCTTGACAGCAGCAGGATACATTTCGGGATGATAAGGGGATGAACTTTCAGGCAGTGAAGGGTCTGAATGGGGAGATGGGTAGCTCAGAGAGGCCCAGAAAGATGTACAGATGGCTTGTCATGCAGCAGCCTTGCGCGTGGGAACAGGCAGATGCCAAAGATGATGTTTTGGGGGTATAGCCTACCTGAGGAGTCTTACATACGCTGGGGGCTCAGAATGTACAAGGCTGCAGCAGTCCTGCTCTGCCCTGCCCAAGGAGGCCAGCTAAGTGGGGGAGAGGGTAGATTCGCAGGGCAGCAACCAGACAGACAGATGGGCTTTGTATAGGAGTTTCCTCTACAGGGAATGGGACCCACTGGTGGTGACACTCCACCCAGCTGGGGGGTCTCTCCCTAAAACCACAGCTCTTACTGCTGCCCTGCCTTTTCCTCCCGCTGGGAAGGGCAGCAGGAGCTAGAGCCACAGAGCCACAGCAGAGCTCTGTACTGTAGATTTTATAGCCTCGTCAACTTGGAGGTCATCTCATCCAGCCCCTGCTTCTAGGCAGGATTCATTAATGAATGTTTAGTAAGCTCCTTCCCATGGGCCAGACACCCTTCTAAGTGAACAGATAGAAAAGGCCTTGGCCCTCATGGGTCTTACATTCTAATAGGAGAGACAGGCACTAAATAGGCAAGCAAATTTTGAAGGGAATGAGCTGCAGCAATGGGTTAGAGAAGAATTCTGCTAGGGTAGCCCAGGAAGACTGCTTGGAGGAAGAGTCATGTGAGGTGGGACCCAGATGATGATGCTGGGAAGGAGAAAGAGCAGGTGCGAAGGCCCTGAGGTGAGAGGAGCTTGTTACTCTTGAAAGAGGGCTAGAGAGTAGTGAGCGCTGGTACGTTTGGGCCTGAGGGACATGATTGGATTTCCACTCTAAGGCCACTCTGGCCTTGAGCAGGCACCAGGGCAGGAGTAGGGACATGGGCCAAGAGGCTGCTGATGTTGCCCACGTAAGAGAAGCTGGCGGCTTAGTCCACGGCGCTCGTCAGAAAGGCAGTAAGGAGGGGCTGGGCCTGGGATGCCTTCTGAGGGAGAGCCGGAGCCTCACTGAGTGATGGGATGTTGGGCGTGAGAGCGGGAGCCGGCTTAAAGATGACTCCCAGGTTTTGGCCAGAGTAATTGGGTACACGTGGTTTCACTTACGGAGATAGATGAGGTGTGTGAGAAATTTCTAGGAGATAGCTCCAGGGTTTCAGCTTTGCTTGGTCTCCGTTTCACAGTCCCATGCACTGGGGGTTTCTTGCTGATGTTGATCTCTCCAATTCTGCCTGCTCTGGCCACTCCTCCGGTAAGTGGCTGGTTCCTGATGCCTTCATGCGCCACCCTTAGACTGTTTCTGCAGCACGAAGCTGTGGCTCTGACAGGGGCTGTGTTATGTATATGGGGCGATATGGTGTAACAAATGGCCCCCAGGCTTAGTAGCTTAAAACAGCATTGAACACTGATTATCTAGTAATAATAAATGTTTTGGGCGGTCAGGGTGTTGGGAGTGGGTTAGCTGCCTGTTTCTGGCCAGGGGTCTTTCACGGGGTTGCAGTTGTTGGCTGGGGCTGCAGTCTTCTCAAGGCCTGACTGGGGCTGGAGGATCATTTTCCAAGGTGGTTCTGTCATGTGGCTATCAAGTTGGGGTTGGCTGTTGGCAGGTAGCTTCAGTTTCTTGCCACACGAACCTCTCCGTAGGGCTGCTTAAGTGTTCTTACAACATGATGGCTAGTTTCCCCAGAGTGAATGAATGATTCAAGAGAGAGCAAGGCAGAGCCACAATGTCTTTTATATACTATCCTTGGAAGACACACTGTTATTTCTGCAGTATCCTATTGATTACATAGGTCAGCCCTATTCACTGTGGGAAGAACCTACATAAAGGCTTGGATACCATGAGGCAAGAATCAGTGGGGGCCATGTTGGACGGTGACACTACAGATGCCCAGAGACAGGGCAATGCTGACCTGGCAGCTAGGAGGCCGTGGGAGTGCTGGGAAGGGCAGGGGGGGGCCGGAATCAGACACTCTTGGGTTTGAACTCTACCCCTGCTGCCTTCCAGATACGTGAGCTGGGTTGCAGAGGATTAAATCTACATTGGCATATAGTAGGCACCTTTCTCCTTTCTTATAATGATAGTCACAGCCTGGAAAGGATCCCAGATATTCTGTGCCCTGCTCTCTGCCACTTGGACCTGCTTGAGAGAAAATGCTCCTGCTGGTAGAGGTGAAGCCTCAGTGCTGGCTCACAGTCAATGTTATCTATGTGTTGATTGCCCATTAGAAGGCTGAGAGCTAGGTTCCACCCCAGCTTCTAGAATAGTACCTAGTCCTTAGCGGGAGTTCCAATAAAGGGATTAAAGGATGGAATAAAGGAATATTGAGAAAGAAGTCCTTCCTATCTGGGGAGAGGCTGAGGGGATGGATAAAAGCAGGAGAGAAGTAGCAGCAAAATTACTTTAAAACCCCTCCCAAAAGCCCTTCCTACTTCCTGACACACAGGTTCCTCCAAATAATAATTCTAGTCACATTCCTTTTTCTAATTGGGGTATAATTCACACTGTCATGTATATAAAACTCAAATATACATCCTGATAGATTTGTATGTACATGAGAACCAGATCATGATCTAGAACATTCCCAGCACCCAAAAAGCAACCCTTATGTTCCCCTTCAATATCCCCCAAAAGTAATTGCTATCTTTACCTGTATTATCAGAGATTAGTTTTGCCTGCTCTTGGATATCATAGAAATAGAATCACATAGTGTGTTTGCTTTTGTGTCTGACATTTCACTCAGCATCATGTCTGGGAGGCTCACCATGTTCTTGTGGGTTGCAGGGGCCCATTCTTTTTAATTGCTATGTTGTATTCCATTATGTGAAGAAACCACAATGTATTTATCCATTCCACCGTTGATTGCCATTTGGGTTCTTTCCAGTTTGGGACTGTTAGGTGCAGACCTGCCCTCTGTCTACATAGAACTTTGTAATCTACAATCTATTTTCCCTCGTCTTTGCAGTTCTGTGAGGTGGGCGGGGCTCACGGTGGCCCCATTTCGCAGATCCAACATCCAGGCTATGTAAAGGTGCCCAACTTGGCTAATGGCACCTTGGCACAGGGGCCTTCTGTGTGATTCTGGTCTGCTCTGGGTTAAATGGGCAGGGAGCAGGTGAGGAGAGAGAACAAGAGTGAAAGCAGCAGACGCTGGAGAGAACAGCGTGGGTCAGAGCCAGGAATCTTACTGTCGTTCATGGAAACCCCATTCTCCAGCCCTCCTACTACGTTTCCTGAGGGAAGCGAATTCCCAGCCTCCCTTAGTTCCCACCCTCACCCCTCATTGGGGTTCTTATCTGTCCCCACTTGTTTCTCTCCTGTTGATGATTAAAAATGAATGGCCCAGGACTTGTCTTCCACTTTTTTTTTTTTTTT
>NW_016107404.1:86172-196105 GCF_001604975.1 Cebus imitator
CCCAGGGTAGAGTGCAGTGGTATGATCATGATTCACTGCAGCCTCGATCTCCTGGGCTCAAGCCATCCTCAATCCTCCCACCTCAGCCTCCTGAGCAGCTGGGACTACAGGTGTGTGCCACCACACCTGGCTAATTTTTTTTTTTTTAATTTTTGTAGTGACAGGGTCTTGCCATGTTGCCCAGGCTGGTCTTGAACTCCTGGGCCCAAGTGATCTGCCTGCCTTGGCCTCCCAAAGTGCTGAGATTATAGATGTGAGGCGCCACACCCTGTCTGCTTTCCACTTTTATGTTAGTACATGTGCTGTGTGTTCACAGAAACTTTTCTTCCATTTTGCTTTTCTCTTCTGTCCCCTGCTATATGACTCCATAACTTCCAGATAAGTTTTATTTATGTATTTATTATTTTAAGTAAACTTTTAACTTAGAATAGTCTTAGGTTTACAGAAAAGTTGCAAAGGATAGCACAGAAAGTTCCTGTGTGGCAAGCACCCAGTTTCCCCTAGCCCCTGGATACCTTTTGAAAAATGCTTTCCTCCCTGCTGATCCTCACTTCTTGTTTTGAAATAGCAGTTTCAGTTGACAATGGCAGCATCTTCCAGTCAAATACTCTTTGTCCACTCCAGGTCAGACAAGAGTTCAGTGAAGGGACCAGACAACTGTTGGGCAGGCAGATGGCCCAGGCCTCAGCCTCTTGGATGGCTTTCTTACCCACTGGCCTCCTTCCTTAGCTATCTCTGACTTCTTCCCAGGCCCCGGAACTTTCCTGTCCCAAGTACCAACTGAGGCGGAGGGAGGAGGCTACAGCAACAACTTGGTCTCCTCCCCTGTACCAAAAGGGCTTAAATCTCATCCTTTAAGCTCGAAAGGAAAGGAAATCCCATAATTAACCCCCACCTTTCAGTCTCATCGCACATTACCTTTCCTGCTAGTCTTGTAAACACACCTGCAGCTTTCCTTTACAGTTGGGATGGAGGCTTGTATTCTCCTGCTACCACAAACACCTGAGTGGGAGGAGGTTCATGGCCCCAGGACCCATCGATGGCTCTGAGCCTAGTGGAGCATTTAAGCTCTTTGACTTTGGAGACAGACTTAAGTTTAAATCCCAGCTGCATCAATAACTGGCTGTGTGATTTTGGGCGAGTTACTGAACCTCTCTGAGCCCCAACTTCCCATCTGTAACGTGGTGATTCTAGTAGTACTTATCTCGTAGAGCTCTTGTGAGTGCTGGGAATGGTAACCCTACTAAAATGCTAAGTTCAAAACTCAGTTGTTAAAAAGTTGCTAATATCTATTTATTATTTTGTATTCCTCTAGTCTTCTACCTGCTGTAAGGCAGAGAGAATCTGAGAGGTCAACAAAGCTTTCTGAGGGCAGTGGTGTGAAGACTAGATAGGCACTTGCTTTTGTTTTTCCTTCTCTTCTCTCTCTCCATTATCAAGGAAGAGTGAGGAAATTCTACAGGCAAATATAGCATGTCTTTTGTTTGCCTACTGTGTAGCCCCTGAGGTCTCTAGCAGTGGTTTGAGGTCTTATCTGCACATTAAAATCACCTGGGTGCTTTAAAAAAACTGATGTCTGTGTTCTACTCCCTGGAGGCTCTGATTTAATTAATTTCAGCTATGACCTGACCTGGGCATCGGGATTTTTAAAAGTGGCAACCAGTGGTGGGAATGTAAAATGGTACAGCCACTCTAGAAACAGTTTGGCCATTTCTTATAAAATTCAACATACACTTGCTATATGACCCAGAAATTCCACTCCAAGATTTTTATCCAAGAGAAGTAAACACATGTCTGTGAAAAGACTTGTACACAAATATTCATAGCAGCTTTATTTCCAATAGCCTCAAACTGGAATGAACCCGTCACTATTCAGTGACAGGTGAATGGATCCATGAATTATGATGTCATAGTACAGTGGGATACTAGACTGCAATAAAGAGAAATGATCTGCATGCAACAGTGTGGGTGAATCTCAAAAACATCGTGCTGAGTGAAAGAAGCCAGACACAAAAAGGGCACATACTGGGTGATTCCCTTTTAGTGCAATTCAAAAAAGGCAAATCCCTAGTGACAGAGCAGATTAGTAGTTACCTGGAACTGGGAGTGGTGGGGAGATTGGCCGCAAAGGTGTGCGAAGGAACTTCCTTGGGGGATGTTGATTGTGGTCATTATGCATGCACCTGCCAAAACCCTTTGAACTCCATTCCTAAAAGGGATGCATTTTATTGTATACCTTAATAAAGTTTATTTTAATAACGTTTTCCGTGTGCAGCCACGTTTGAGAACCACTGGTCTACGGCTTCTGGAGACCAAGCTCTGTCTTTGTCTTCGTGGCCAGCACTAGCACAATACCATGTATTTAATAATGTTTTCTGGGGTTGAGGGCTTTGTTTCCCATTTTTTATAACAACTTTATTGAGGTATAACTAATTCACATACCATATAATGTGCTTATTTAAAGTGTATGATTCAATGATTTTTTTTTTGTATCATCACAGAGTTGTGTGACCAACACCACAGTCAATTTTAGAACATTTTCAGCAGCTCAGGAAGAAACCTTGTGCCTTCTAGCTCAAACCCTAATCCCTCTATCTCTCCCCCACCCCATCCCAACAATCAGCAGCCACTAATCTTTCTTCCTCTATATGTTTGCTAATTCTGATGATTCCATAGCTGTGGTCTTCAGGACTGGCTTCCTTTTCTTTTCCTAATGTTTTCAAGGTACAGCTATGCTGTAGCTCCCTTTTTATGGTTGAGTAATATTCCATTGTATGAATATAGCCCATTTTGTTTTCCATTCATCATTTGGTGGACATTTGGGTTGTTTCACCTTTTGGTTATTATGACTAATGCTGCCATGAGGATTCATGTACAAGTTTTTGTGTGGACATCTGTTTTCATTTCTCTTGGGTGTGTGTAGTTGAGAGTGGAATTGTGGAGTCATAGGGTAACTCTATTTTTAACATTTTGAAGAGCTGCTCAACTGCTTTACACAATAACTTATATTGGTTTTCTAGGGCTGTCCTAAAAACGTATCACAAACTAGGTGACTTAAAACAACAGAAATGTATTATCTCACAGTTCCGGAGGCTAGAAGTCAAAAACTAAGGTGATAGTAGGACTCTGCTCCCTCTGAAACCTGCAGGGGCCCTTCCTTGCCTCCTTCCAGCTTCTGGAGGTCTCCAGCAATCTCTGGTGTTCTTTGGCTTGTAGGTGCATCACCCATCCTCTGTCTTCACGTGGTGGTCTCCCTGTGTCCTCACATCATCTTCCCTCTGTGTCTCAGTGTCTGATTTTTTTTTTTTTTTTAATCAGAAACTGCCATAGTGAGTTAAGGCCCATCCTCATGACCCCATTTTAGAGCTCGATTACATCTGTAAAGACCTTACCTCCAAAAAGGTCATATTCTGAGGTGCTGAGGTTAGGACTTCTCAGCACATCTTTTGTGAGGAACACAATTCAACCCACAACATAGCTGCGTCATTTTACATTCTCACCAGCAGTATGTGAAGGTTCCAGTTTTTCCGCATCCTTGTCAACACTTGTTATTATCTGACTTTTTGATTGTAGCTATTCTAGTGGATGTCAAGTGGTATCTCATCATGGTTTTGATTTGATTTCCCGGAAGATTAATGATGTTGAGTGTCTTTTCATGTGTTTATTGATTATTTGTGTATCATTTTTGGAGAAATGTCTATTGACATTCTTTATTCATTTAAAAATTGGGTTATTGGTCTTTTATTATTGAGTTGTAAAAGTTCTTTATAGGTTTAGGGTACAAGTCCCTTATCAAATACATGATTTGAAATTTTTTTTCATTCTCCGGTGGTCTTAAAAGCCAGTTTTGAACTTTGATGCAGTCTGGTTTATTTTTTCTTTGGTGGCTTGTACTTTTGCTGTCATATCTAAGAATTCATTGCCAAATCCATGGTCACAAATATTTACCCCTGTGTTTTCTTCTGTGAGTTTACAGTTTTGGCTTTTATATTTAGGTCTTTTATCCAGTTTGAGTTAATTTTTACATATGGTGTAAAGTAAGGTAAATGCTCTCTTTTGGATGTGGCTACCCATTTGTTCCAGCACCATTTGATGAAAAGATCATTCTTTCCCCACTGAATGATCTTGGCATCATTTGTATTAAGTTTCAAAATTGGGAAGTGTGAATCCTCGGACTATTCTTTTTTAAGATTGTCTTGAATATTCTATGTCCCTTGAAGAAATTTTCGGATCAGCCTGTCAATTTCTACAAAGAAGCCAGTTGGAATTCCGATAGGGCTTGCACTGAATCTGTAGGTCAATTTGGGGAGTATTGCCATCTTAACAATTTTGAGGCTGAGAGGAGTGGCTCACTCCTATAATCCCGGCACTTTGGAAGCCCGAGGTGGTTGGATCACTTGAGATAGGTCAGGAGTTTGAGACCAGCCTGGCCAACATGGCGAAACCCTGTCTCTACTAAAAATTCAAAAATTAGCCAGGCATGGTGGTGCATGCCTGTAATCCCAGCTACTTGGGAGACTGAGGTAGGAAGATCTCTTGAACCCAGGTGGTGGAGGTTGCAGTGAGCTGAGATTGTTCCATTGTACTCCAGCCTAGGTGACAGAGTGAGACTTTGCTCAAAACAAAAAACAAAAAAACACCAAAAAACAATTTTGAGTTTTCTGATTCATGAGCATGAGATGTGTTTCTATTTATTTGTATCTTCTTTAATTTCTTTCAACAATATTTTATAATTTTCAGAGTATACATTTTTTACCTCTTTGTGAAGTTTATTCTTTAGTATTTTCTTCTTTTTGATGCTGTTTTAAATGGAATTGTTTGCTTAATTTCATTTTGAGATAGTTCCTTGTCAGTATATGGAAGTATAATTGATTTTGTGTAGTGATGATTTATCTTGCAATCATCACTATTTGTTAGTTCTAAGAGGTTTTAAGGGATTCTTTAGGGTTTTCGACATACAAGATGATGTCATCTGTGAATATAGTTTTACTTCTTTCTTTCTAATCGGGATACTTTTTATTTCATTTTTTTGCCTGATTGCCTGATTAGAACCTTCAGTACGATGTTACTAGAAGTGGCGAGAGCAGAAATCATTGTCTAGTTCCTGAACGTAGGAGGAAGCTATCCAATATTTCACCACTAAGCATGATCTTAGCTGTGGGTTTTTCACAGATGCCCTTCATCAGGTTGAGGAAGTTTCCTTCTATTCCTGATTTGTTGAATTTTTTTTTTTTGAAATGAAGTCTTGCTCTGTTGCCAGGTTGGAAGTATGGTGGCATGATCTCGGCTCACTGCAATCTCTGCCTCCCAGGTTCAAGTGATTCTCCTGCCTCAGCCTCCCAAGTAGCTGGTACATACCACCATGCCTGGAGAATTTCACTATGTTGGCCAGGATGGTCTCAATCTCTTGATCTTGTGATCTGCTGGCCTTGGCCTCCCAAAGTACTGGGATTACAGGTGTGAGCCACTGTGCCTGGCACAATGTTTTTAGAATCATGAAATGGTGTTAGATTTTGTCGAATTCTTTTAATGATGATCACATGGTTTTTGTTTCTTCAGTCTACTGATATTAGTATATTACTTTAATTGATTTTCAGTTGTTAAAATCACCTTTCATTCTTGGGATAAATCCCATTTGGTCGTGGTGTATAATTCTCCTTAAATGTTTGTGGATTCACTTCGCTAGTATTTTGTTGAGAATTTTTGCATTTATATTCATAAGAGATACTGGTTGGTAGTTCTCTTTTTCCTGTAATATCTTTGTTTGGTTTTGGCCTCACAAAATGATTTGAGAAGTGGTTGTTTCTCTTCTACTTTTTGGAAGAATTTGTGAAGAATTGATATTGATTCTTCTTTAAATGTTTGTGAGAACATTTAAACCTGTGAAGCCATCTGAACCTGGGCTTTTTTTGTGTATAGTTTTTTGATCGCTAGTTCAATTTATTTATTTATTATACCTCTAGGTCTATTCAGATTTCTAATTTCTTCTTGAGTCAGTTTTGGTATTTTGTACCTTTCTAGGAATTTGTCTATTTTATCTTCGTTATCTAATTTATTCATGGTATTTCTTCATAATTCTTTTTTTTTTTTTTTGAGATAGAGTCTCACTCTGTCACCCAGGCTGGAGTGCAATGGTGTAATCTTGGCTCACCACAACCTCCACCTCCTGGGTTCAAGCGATTCTCCTGCCTCAGTCCCCTGAGTAGCTGGGATTACATATGCGTGCCACCACGCCTGGCTAATTTTTGTATTTTTAGTAGAGATGGGGTTTCACCATGTTGGTCAGGCTGGTCTTGAACTCCTGACCTTGTGATCCACCTGCCTTTTCCTTACTTTTACAGGGTTTTTCATTATAATAACTTTGCTTATAGTCCCTGTTTATTGAGTATCCTCTGCATGGTGGCTACTTGACATGCTTCTCATTTAATCCTTGAAACACCACACATAAAGCAGATGTGATTGTTCACACTGTCAAATGACACACTGAAGGGAAAGTCTTACACCAGTTGTGCAACCAGCAGGCAGTGGCAAGTGCTTCCTGCTCAGGTCTGAGTGTCTGGCTCTAGTGTCTGATGGATTTCACTACAGCAGGACCTCTCTTGTTCCACATTCAGCCTCTTCTCCCCACTGCTGTGACTTCATGATTTTCTGATTTTACCATCGCTTAGGGGAGAGCGATGGGTCAGTGTTCCCTTATGCTGTTCAGTGAGCTCAGCATTGCTTGGTGACCCTGTTCAGCATATTCCTGCCTGGTCAAGTTTGGTTCAATGAGTCTAAGGTTAGACCTAGGGATCTGCATTATTTTCCAACATCTGATGCTGGGGTCCCTGGAAGCACCCGAGGAGGTCGTGTTTGACCTTGGAAATGCCTCTTCGATGCCCCTGGATGCAGGCCTTGGGGAAGTTGCTGCTTCTCCTGGTCTCTGTTCTTCTGGCTTCAGCTTCACCTGGGGTGGGGTCAAGGATGAGGTAGGTTTTGAGGGGAGAAGCTACTTTCTCTTGCTTTATGACAATCTTGCAACAAGTTTTAACTTCTTCTGACATCTTTGAGTCTCTCTCTCTCCATACACACACACACACACACACACACATGCACGCACATGCACACACATGCAGTCTTCTCCCCACAGCAGGGAGGGGCAAGGCTGGGGGTGAAGAGACACTGAGCTATGACTGGCTTCTCATTTTCCTGGAATGTGGCTCCCCAAAGGTCTCATATTTTTCAGTGTTTCTGACTCTGGGGCTGTGTAAACATCACACAGGGGTTTGCTGCATCTGAGACTGGAGGAGTTAGAGAGGGGGAGGGTAGGAGCCCAGAGCAGAGAGGAGGGCAAATGGGAGATTGGAGGACAGAGGGGGAGGGAGGAGAGGAAAGTCCTGGGGTCCTAGTGAAACAGGACACTGGATGAAGCATGTGAGAGGGAATAAAGGCCAGTGGAGTCCTACTGAGTGAGTAAGGGATCTAGGAAGGCGGGGTCCGTGGTGCAGTGCCAGGGGAGGGCAGAAGGTCCGATTAAGGTTAGGAGCCCTGTTGGTGGGGTAGGAGGAGATCCCCGGTCCACACAAGCCACCCTGGCTACTCCTGGCTTTTAGCTCGGGGGGTCTGTGGTGCCCGCTGAGCTGGCTGAGCAGGGACAGTGAGGCCTTTGCTGGTAGATCACCCCATCCCAGGGTGTGGTGAGCCTGGCATCGGGAGTGGCAGCTCCTTGCCTCCTGGGGCTCCGCCTTGACTGAGAGAACCTGCTGGCTGGAGGGAGGCCCTGGGATGCCTTATAAGAACCCAGCATTCCCTGGGGCTGGGCTGTGTCTAGAGGTCAATACTCAGTTGTAGCCCTCTGAGCCTCCCAAGCCACTGAGCTAGAACGATCTGCTTCCTGAGCCTGGACGGCAGGAGAGGGACCTCGGGTGCGCAGTTGGAGTCCCTGTGGCCTCCAGCTCTTGACTTTGCTATTTACATGAACCGTGTTGCCTCAGGCAAGTCACTCCCACTCTGCAATCAGGTTCCCTCAGCTGTATAAAAATGGTGACATTGATATCTTGCCGATATCATGCTGACCTTGCAAGGTTGGTGGGAGGATTAGAGAGAATGCAGGTGAAAATCTTGGCATGTGATAGGCTTTTGCTCAATATATAACTCGTTCTATTCTTCTGAGATCCTAGGATAATAAAGAGCTGAGTGCCCCAGAAATAACAAACAGCTAACTGCCCCAGAAATCCAGCAGCCAGCAGGCCAGGGCAGCTCCACAGAATGACTGTGGCTCCAGCTCCCTTACTCTGTTCCAGTGGATTCCTCTGTCTGCAGCCACCTGCTGGCCCAGTGAACCCCTCTCCCCCACTGTTGTTTCTCCCTGCTCCACCCTGCCAAGGACCTTTGACACCCCTGTTCCCTCTCTCTGGGGGTTCTGGCTTGTGGCTGATGAGTGACTTGGCCAATGCCCCCTGCAGCGGGCAGGCGGGTAGGATGTTAGCAGGGGGCCATTAGGAGGAGTGGGGTGTGTGTGTCTTGGGGCACAGCAGAACACAGAGTAAGTCACAGATTAACCCCATGGCCTGTTTCCTCTGACGCTGGCTGGGGGCACCCAAGCAAGGGTGTCCGGGGGTGTCTAGGTTCAGAGTGGGTTCTGTTGGAGGAAGCAGGGGAAGAAGGTCACTCGTGGGTCACATGTGGTTGGAGGAGCAGTAGGAAGCCCTGGAGCCCTCTTCTGCACACAGAACTCACACTGGCTTGAATTCCACATCAGTGCACAGCTTCTAAAACTCCTATATCCTTGCACACACAGGATCTATTTAATCTAATCATCACAGCAACACTGCAAGATAGATATTAATATAATCGCCAGGGCACAGAGGAGGAAACGGCTCAGATGGTTGAGCAGTGCACTCACATAGCCAGTAAGGTTGTGGAACCAGGACTGGGGACTTGAACCCAGGCTTAGGGAGAGGCTTGGGGAGAGAATCTGAGCTGAGCCCAAGTCTGACTGTTCTTCTTCAGCACACACTATCTCTGACACTGGGCAAGTTGCACAGCCTCTTTGTGACTTGAGTTATTGATCTGTAATAGTCATAAACATAGTTACTGCTTCAAAAGATTATTGTAAGAATTAAATGCACTAATGCCTACAAAGTGCTTAGAGCAATAGATAAATGCTAGTGATTATTATCAACACCCCTCTGTGAATAAAGTCTAAGGACAGAGGCTGCAGCTGAATTGGGTGGAGGAGGTGAGTGCAGACTGGCTCGTTGTATTTTGCTTTACTGAGGCTTCCTGAACTTCCAGGGAAGACAGTTTGAACGTTCTCCACTGAACCGGCTGTCTTGTGATGTGGTGAGCTCTCAGTAGCTGTCTTACATTGTGGGGATGCAGGTTGGACTGGAGACAGTCAAAGTCTCTTGTTTTAAGATTTGGGGCCTGGGAAGACACAGCTGATTTAAAAAATTTTTTATTTTATTTTTATTTTGAGACAGAGCCTCACTCTGTCACCCAGGCTGGAGTGCAGTGGCGCGATCTCGGCTCACTGCAACCTCTTCCTCCCAGGATCAAGTGATTCTTGTGCCTCAGCTGCCTGAGTAGCTGAGACTACAGGTGTGCACCACCATACCCGGCTAATTTTTTTTTTTTTTTGTATTTTTAGTAGAGACAGAGTTTTGCCACGTTGCCTAGGCTGGTCTCAAACTCTTGAGCTCAGGCAATCCTCCCATGTAGGCCTCCCAAAGTGCTAGGATTACAGGTGTGTGCACTTTTTTAGTAGATGTACATATTTTCATGGTTTATGTGATAAGTTTCTATAGTCATGTAATTTGTAAAAATCAAATCAGTGTAACTGGGGTATCCATCACCTTAAATATTTATCTTTTTTTTGTTTGTTTGTTTTTTGAGATGGAGTCTTGCTCTGTCACCCAGGCTGGAGTGGAGTGGTGCCATCTTGGCTCACTGCAACCTCCGCCTCCTGGGTTCAAGCAATTTTCCTACCTCAGCTTCCTGAGTAGCTGGGATTACAGACACACACCACACCTGGATACTTTTTTTTGTATTTTTAGTAGAGATGGGGTTTCACCATGTTGGTCAGGCTGGCCTCGAACTCCTGACCTTGTGATCTGCCCGCCTTGGTCTCCCAAAGTGCTGGGGTTACAGGCGTGAGCCACCGCATCCAGCCAAATATTTGTCTTTTATTTGTGCTAGAAACACTGGAATTGTTCTTGTCTAGCTATTTGGAAATAAACATCAGAGCTGATATGTTTCCTGTTTTCCCTGCTTATAGCTGAGTAGCCTTGGGCCATTTTCCTGAAGTGCATGGATTCTCAGCTTCCTGGTCTGTAAGCTGGGATGGTGAGTCCTGCCTGCAGTGTTGTGGCGAGGATTAGGTGAGCTAGGTATGGAGAGTGCCTCTCCGCTCCTGGTACCTGGTAGCCGGTGATCTGTGATAGCTGTGGTGCGGTGGTGGTCGTGTGATAGTCTGGCTCTCTCCAGGTGGTGACCCCATGCCAGAGCACCTGTGCCTCTTATCCCTGGGCCAGCTCTGTTTGCTGTGCTCCCTGGGTGTCTGCATTCTTCCTCCTCTGCCCTCTTAGTCTGAGCATCCCTGGTCTGATTCCCGGGGGTGTCTCGGGACCCTCCCAGGTTGAACCCCTCTCCCCTTCCAAGGACGTAATTCTTTAACTGTCCGCCCGACTCTCATCTGACCCTGATCTATGTCTTCCTTAGGACCCAAGTTTTTGTTTTGTTACTTTGTATTTTGAGATGATTAAACTTACAGAAAATTTGCAAAAACAGTACAGAGAGTTTCCTTATACCCTTCACCCAACTCGCCCCTCTTACGTAACCACGCACGGCTATCAAAACCAGGACATTCAAATTGATCTGATGTTAATCTGAGGATTGTAGTAGAATTTGGGCAGTGTTCCCACCACTGCCCTTTTTCTGACCTAGGATCCAATCCAGGATCCCGCCTTGCATGGAGCCATCGTGTCTCCTGAGCCTCCTCCTGCCTGGGACAGCTCCTCTGCCTTTCTTTGTTGTAGATGAGTATGGCACCTTTGGAGAGTGCTGGTTAGTTATTTTGAAGACTGTCCCTCAATTTGGGTGTGTCTGATTTCCTCTTTCCATCATTCCTTCTACATTTATTAGTTGAGCTTCTACTGTAAAGAATGGTGCCTTATCCCCAATTTGCTTATTTATTCAATGATATATTTGTCAGTATGGAAACCTAGACGTTTACTTTATGGATCACAAACTCATATGATCATTTTTTTCTCAGATCAAATTGATCTAGCCATGGCCAATGGGAGTTCCTTGTATTGGTAGGACCCACGGTTTTTGACTTCTCTTATCTGCTCACTGTATTTGTCAGGGTTCTCCAGAGAAACAGAAGCCATATAAAGAATGTATTTAGAGAATCAGCTTACGTGATCTTGGGGCCTGGCAAGTGTGAAGTGTGTAGGGCAGGGCTTGTAGGCCAGAGACTTAGGCAGCAGTTGATGTTGCAGATTCTTGAAGCAGAATATCTTCTTTTCCAGGAAACCTCAGTTTATGCCCTTAAGGTCTTCAGTTTATTGGAGGAGGTTAACCACCTTTTCAAGGGTAACCTCCTCTACTTAATGCCCCTGACTATAGACTTTAGTCACATCTACAAAACACCTTCACATGACACCTGGACTAGTGTTTGGTTAAATCACGGGGTGCTATAGCCTAGTCAAGTTGATGCAGAGAACTCATCATCACACCCACCGATAGTTCTTCTCTTGGCAGTATGGAAGTCATCTTCTATGTCAACATGGGTGGGGTGGATGAAGAATGCAGGGGTCGCACCAGTCTGATTTGGGATGAAAATGTGTCATGCTGGTCCTGACATCT
Organism: Cebus imitator; assembly: GCF_001604975.1. Taxonomy (NCBI): domain Eukaryota; kingdom Metazoa; phylum Chordata; class Mammalia; order Primates; family Cebidae; genus Cebus; species Cebus imitator. The sequence goes on from NW_016107404.1 coordinate 98,023, forward strand.
TTCGTTTTCAGCTGTGACCTTTGATTCCCGCTCTCTGTGAGAATTTGTGCAAATCCCTCCTTTCATTTGTAAGATGGGAGAAGCATTGTTCCTGGGCATGTAGGGGATCAGAAGATTTTAAAGGCCCGACTTTTAAGCCACAGTGGGAATGCCTTGTCACAGGGCTTGGCTTCAGGCACTTTCGGGACTTGGACCTGGGCTTTTCATTCCTTCTGGGGACACACCTGGGATATTCTTCCCTTTGCGGAGAGGCTAAGGTGGTGTCGACCAAAGTGGTTCCTCTCTCTGATCTGATCAGTTTGGAAGAGGGTCACAGGGAGACCAAAACCAGAGTCCAGGCAGGAATTGCAGCTACAGCCTGTGTGTGTGTGTGTGTGTGTGTGTGTGTGTGTGAATGAGAGAGAGAGAGAGAGAGAGAGAGAGAGATCCTGAGATGGTGGTGGGAAACCCTCTGGGATTTGAATTGAAAGCCACTGAGCAAGGCTCCCTAACTGGGCAGAGTTCCCTGAAGTTCTATAGGCTGCTGGGGTAGGATGGAAGGAGAGGGCGTACTTGGCTTTCCAGGATTTGGGAGGGAGACATGGAAGCTAGAGGGAGGAGCCTTCATGTGAGGGGAAAACCCTACATACATCCTGAAGACCTCCCTCACCGATGGGGCCTTGGCATCCTACTGCCTCCCTGGGTGCCAGCTGTTTTCCTTTTTTCATGAGGAGAAACTGAGGCTCAGAGTGGTTCGAGATTCAGTAGAGGAGTGGCTACCAGACAGTCACTGAGGGTAACCAGGTGATTTTCTTGGTCTTCCTGGAGGACAGCCTAGGAGGAAACAGGTTGAACTGCAGCTGGAGGACTTGGGATTGTCCTAAGGAGGGGTCATCCTCTGGTTGTGGGGAGCCTGGAATGGGAGCAAGGAACTGAAGGAGGAGCTGGGACTCCCTTAATTGGAATCTCTAGGATGGAAATGGTTGTGTTGGGCAGGGAAAGGCTGTCTTCCCCAACTGGTAGGGTGTGTGTCTGGAGGGGTAGATTAGGAGCTGGGCTTCTGGGACCTGGAGGCTGAGTGCTAGAGTCCCAGCCTGCCTGGCATTGAGCTGGGGAAAACAGCCTGGGCCATCTGTGCCCTCTAAGACCACATCTGTTCTCACATGCCCCTGGGAGCCAGTCTCCCAGCCCTGGCCATGTTCCTGAGAGGCTGAGACTGAGGCCTCCCCTGGCCCCCCTTGTCCTCCATTGGCCCCCCTTGCCCTCCTCTTCCCTCAGAGGCATCCATCTGCCTCTGTGTTCTGTGTGGAGACCAGGAAATGGGACTAGTATCAGTGAGCATTCTTGGTAGCAAGCTTGACCACCTCCAGCCTCAGTTTCCTCAAATGTAAAATGGGGATAATAAAAATAACACCTAGCTTGCAGGGTTGCTGTGAAGAGCTTTGTAAATGGTACATATTGTGGGGTGGCTGCCCTGTTCCTGGCTGGGTCAATGAGTGAGGGGCACTCCTTCTGTCCCCCATTCACTGGATGAGTTATTGGAGGGACTGGTGGGGTGTCCCAGGAACCCAGTGCAAGGGTAGGTAAGGGGCTGTGCAGCGGTGGCCCAACCACTATGGAGAGTCCCTCCCAGGCCCTCTGCAGCAGCTGCTGCTCCTCCTCCTCCTTCTGCCTGCTTCTCTCTCCACCCACCTCCCTTCACACGTGAAGATGATGATAAACACTCTGCCAGCTCTGAATAGGGCCTGACCTCAGCGGCGAGGCATCTCCCCTCACCCCACCCTCCCAGCCCCGGCTGCATTCCTGGAGAGGCTGGAGCAGAGGCCCCCACTTGCCCCTTTCTCCCTCCACCCACAGAGGCATCCAGCTGCCTCTGTGTCCTCCGGCTGCTGCTCACCCAGCTGCTTCCCTCAGGCCAGTCTCATCAGAACCTTGAATACCAAAGGACTTGAGTGTGGATATTGGGTGGGATAGTCCAGAATAATAATAATAGTGGTTATCATTTATTAAGCAATTAGACAACAGGCTTCATGCTAAGGCACCAGGTTTTATGCTAAGACCACATCCAAAGACACCAGGTTTTATGCTAAGGTTCCATGCTAAGGCACCAGGTTTTATGCTAAGACCACATCCAAAGACACCAGGTTTTATGCTAAGGTTCCATGCCAAGGCACCAGGTTCTATGCAAAGGTGCCATGCTAAGGCACCAGGTTCCATGCTAAGGTTCCATGCTAAGGTACCAGGTTCCATGCTAAGATTCCATGCTAAGGTACCAGGTTCCATGCCAAGGCACCAGGTTCTATGCAAAGGTGCCATGCTAAGGCACCAGGTTCCATGCTAAGGCACCAGGTTCCATGCTAAGGTTCCATGCTAAGGCACCAGGTTCCATGCTAAGGTACCAGGTTCCATGCTAAGATTCCATGCTAAGGTACCAGGTTTTATGCTAAGGTGCCATGCCAAGGTACCAGGTTCCATGCCAAGGTTCCATGCTAAGGTACCAGGTTCCATGCTAATGTTCCATGCTAAGGTACCAGGTTCCATGCTAAGATTCCATGCTCAGGCACCAGGTTTTATGCTAAGATTCTATGCCAAGGTATCAGATTCCATGCTAAGGCACCAGGTTTTATGCTAAGGTTCCTTGCCAAGGTACCAGGTTCCATGCTAACGTTCCGTGCTAAGGTACCAGGTTCCATGCTAACGTTCCGTGCTAAGGTACCAGGTTCCATGCTAAGGTTCCATGCCAAGGCACCAGGTTCCATGCCAAGGTTCCATGCTAAGGCATCAGCTTCCATGCTAAGGCACCAGGTTCCATGCCAAGGCACCAGGTTCCATGCAAAGGTTCCATGCCAAGGCACCAGGTTCCATGCCAAGGCACCAGGTTCCATGCAAANATGCAAAGGTTCCATGCCAAGGCACCAGGTTCCATGCCAAGGCACCAGGTTCCATGCAAAGGTTCCATGCCAAGGCACCAGGTTCCATGCCAAGGTTCCATGCTAAGGCATCAGCTTCCATGCTAAGCCCTTTATGTGAGCTGTGTCAATACATTCTCTAAACAGCCCATGAGAAAGTTGCTATTACTACTATTGCAGTTTTAGCAGGAACAGAGACAGTAAGGTGGGGAAGAGGGAAACTGAGGCTCAGAGAGGTGAAACTGCATTCTTTACATCACACAGCTAAGGAATGGGTGAAACCAGGACCCCTGGGCTGCTGATGTCCCAACAGCCCCCTCCCTCCCGCAGTGCAGCACGAGGTTCCTTTCAGCCTGTCTCATCCCACGACACAGGACCCTGGTCCTGAGAGAAGAGGCAAGAAAGGGAGGCAAGACTTGCTCAGGGGCCTGGGGCCGGGGCTGCTAGGAAAGCTGGCTGGGGATCTCCAGGGTGCTGACAGACAACCTTTTAGAAGGTTTGAGTTTCTCCTTCTCCCATCCTCAGTTTCCCAGAGGTATAGAGTTAGAAACCTGGGCAAGTAGGAAGCTTTCTTCAGGGCACTACCCTAACCCACCCTAACCCTAACCCACTCTCCGCTGGGTCTCAGGCTCCCACTGGACTGTCTGCTTACCTGCTTGCCTGCCTGGGATGTTCAACAAGTGCAGGTTTGGGCATCAAGGAAATGCAGGTTCAACATCTGGCTCTGCCACCCACTGGTCTTGGGGCCTTGAGGTCGCTTATCCTTTCTCAGTCACACTTTACTCATCTGTAAAATGGGCATGGTTAGGTCTACCCATGAGGTCTATGTGAGGATTGGAGAAAATGGAAGTAAAGAACTAGTCCAGAGCCACCCTTGGTGAACAGCCACTGTCGTCATAATTTACCATCGTCACCCTCCATCCCCACCATCCACTGACCCACCACCAGCGTGGTCTTCCTCTGCGACCGATGTCTCCAGTGTAGCCATGAACCTGCATGCTCAGGATGCAGAAGATGGTTTGGGAAGAGGCTGCGTGACTGCCGTGTGGGTCTGCAGTCAGCTTCCCACGAGGGACAGCTTGGGTGAGCCTGCTGTTTCCAAACGGCAACAGGCATTTTCTTCTTTCCCGTTTGACCGTCTCAGTTGTCACCATCCTGCATGACTGCTCACTTCATTAAAAACCCAATTTATCTATTCTAAGTGATAGAAGGTATGGGCTTGATCTATGATACATTTTTAATTTTTCTTGAAATACATAAATATTAAAATTGTTGAGCCATGTTTCCAACTAAAATCATCTTGAATCTCACACTTTAGGAAGCATGAAATCAGATGAACTCCTCCCTCTGTGTGTGTGTGTGTGTGTGTGTGTGTGTGTGTGTGTGTGTTTGTCAGGTGGGGGGTGGAGAATTCTTTATTATGGGAGATTAAAACCTAGGCAGAAGGATCAAGAATGGTGTGGTGAACTCCTTTGTACCTACCCCATGATTCAACAACCATCCACTTTTTGCTGTTTCTGTTTCATCTGTTCTCCCTCTTCTCCCTACACTTTTTTTCCTTTTTTTCTGCTGGAGTAGTTTTCAAGCAAACCCCAAACATGATATCATTTTACTTTAAATACTTCAGTATGCATCTTTGGTAGATAAGGACTTTTTATTTTAACATTGCCATAATACCATTATCACAGTTAACATCATTAATAATAATTTCTTATGGTCAGCTACTACCCCATCTGTGTTCGATTTTCTCCAATTATCTCAAAAATGTCTTATTTGGGTTGGTTTCTTTGAAGCAGGCAGAAGAACATAGAAACCGTGCTCTGTTAGGCCTCTTGTCTATTTCCATAGTAATCATGTATTGACATATATCACTGTCTCCATCTTTACCGACCAACTGGTGATACATGCTGACTGTTTCTGATGGGTCCTATTTCATGGTTTCTACCCCTCTCCTACCCCTCCCCCTTGGGATGGAGAATGACAGTGGTAATTATGCCAACAGTGGCTGTTCACTGGACCCCTAGTGAAATCACTCCTGTGAAATCAGGAGTCCAGTGTCTGGCTCCCTCATGTACAGCCTCAGCCTATCAGTTCCACTGCCCTGTCCCCAGGAAGGAGAGGGGGCTCTGGAAGGGGCTGGGTGTGTGTGTGTGTGCAGAGAGACAGTGGGAGGAGCTTGGCACCTTAGGGTGAAGCTGGGCAGGGAGGGGAGCTCCCTCGGCTGCTTCGCTGGATGCCTCATCTCATAAATACCATGTCCCTGAGATGTCCATGTAAGGCTGCCTGGCTGGCTCAGAAGGGGCTGGCCACCATGGGGCCACTGGGCTCTGGGAAGCATAGCTGCCCTACCGGGGTGGGGGCAGGCCACCCAGCGGATAGCCTTGTGGGAACATACCCCCTCTTTCAGCTGCGTCCACACCATGGTCCTGCTCCTCACGCACCAGCCTAAGCTTTCATTGCCAGCCAAGGTCCTGTCCTTTCTGAGCTGCTTCTCAGGCTTGGGTCACTGCTCTGACCCTCCCTGATCCTGTCTCCTTGGGGCTGGGAAAGTCACACCCCAGAGTCCCTGAGCTGCTTCCTTCTCCTTCCTTTCCTTAGGGGGCCTCATGCCTCAGTTCAACTGGCTGGTCTTGTTGCCTTCTGGGAAACTGAGGCCACAGGGACAGATAGGTCCTCTTCCCAAGGATCTCTCCGGGATTCAAGGCACCTCTGGGGAAGCCACAGCCCTTTTCTGGGCTGCAGTGTTCTCATTGGAGAGTTGCCCTGGACAGCTCTAGACCTCATTGACTGAGTTGCCCAGAGGGACACTTGAGATCTAGGGGTGCATGTGTGTGAGTTGAGTGTGTGTGTGAGTTGTGTGTGTGTGTGTGTGTCCACAGGCTTTAGGACTGTAGCCCTAGGACATCTGTCAGATTACAGGGGGAGAAAGAGACTGAAGTGGGGGCTGTTCCTTGGGACCACCAGGGACCCACAGGACTTTCCAGCACCTGCGTCTCCGTCCTTTCCCTGCAGCCCTGCTCCTTCGGCTGTTTCAGATTCCCCTCCCTGTCTTTATTTCTTTGTTCTTTCTCTTTCCTGTCTGACTCTTCCAAGTCCCTGTTACTCCCCCTTGTGCTGTGCCCCTCAGGACTCTGTATTGTTCATGTTCCCTCCAAGAACTTTCCTTGTTTCCCAAGTCCCAGCCCTTCATCCTGATCCGCAGCCCAAAATTCAGAGTGGCCGGGTTCCCGGGCTCATACCTGTAGTCCCAGCACTTTAGGAGGCTGCAGTGGGAGGATCCCTTTAGCCCAGGAGTTTGAGACTAGCCGGGGCAATGTAGCAAGACCCCATTTCTACCAAGCCAAACAAACAAAAACAAAATTCAAAGACCCCACCCTCTTGACCCCTGGATGGGGGAGCCCCTTTCTCTGATTTCCTCCAGAGCTTTCTGTGACTCTGGGACTTGGCGGGGGGACTCACGTCTCCCATCCCTTGTTCCAAGGACACCCCTCCCACCTCAAGGCAGCTGCAGAGGCCCCAGAACAACCCACGGATGCCTGACACTTTGTGGGAGCATTGCCTGTTTGTGTGTGCCGAGAGTCCCCTATCTCTGAGTCTGTAATGAACGTGAGGTTTTTCCCTGAGAGGGGCATTGTCCCTGATCTACGCAGTGTCATTGAAAACATTCAAATCCAAAAGTTGGCCAGGAAGGAGGATTGTCTGAGGCCATGGACAGACCCCTGGCTTAGGATTTGGAAGATGTGGGTTCACATTCTGGGTGCTGTCTCAGTGAACTCCAGTCTCCCCTGTCAAATGGCCACAGTCATGGTGAGATAAAGTGTTGACCACCTCCCATTACTTAGGAGGGGCTCTGTAACCTCCTGCTTCGTAGGCTCTGCCCAGGTACTAAGTACCCAGTTCCCGAGGCAGTACAGTGGGTATGTGTTGGCCCAGCCTGGAGGCACTGGTGGTGGATGGGCACTGTGGGGGTGAAAGGCTTGTGGTTGGGCCCCTTCTCAGGATGAATACAGACCTCCCCTCTCCTTCCCTGTGTGGATGTCTCTGAGGGGAAACTGAGGCCCACATGGGACTGGGGCCCCTGGAGAGGGGGAAGCCAGGTAGAAGGGAGAGCAGCAGGCTCCTGGCCAGGGCACCTGTGTTGGTGATGCCACCTTCTGCTGTTCCTCTCAGTTGGCACTGCAGATATGGAACCCACAGGGGTGAGACACCGAGATTGGAATGTGCTGGGGATGCTTGGAGCCGATTATCTTGGGCCAGGAATGTGGGGCAGTGTTATTAGCCAGCGGCCTCTTGCCTTTGGAGTAACCCCCTGGGGACAATGGTGGTCACCTGTCCAGCTCTGCCTGCCCAGACAGCCCATGCGTGCCTGCACCCAACCACTCTTGGATGGAGCTCAAGAGTGTGCCTGTGTGCACACGTGTGCGTGCACGGAAGTGTGTGCGTGGATCTTTTGGGTGCCTGAGGACAATCATATGCATGTGTATGTGTGGGAATGTGCCTGTGTGGGGACAAGTGTCTGCCAGTGTGGATCTTTGGGTCCTTTACTCACAAGAGTGTGTGTGCAGCATTTGTATGGGGAGCCCACAGGGGGTCTAGGGAACACAAGAGAAGCAAAGGCCTGAGGGGAGGCTGGGAGGCTGGATGGTGGAAGGAGAGGACAGCAGCACAAATGTGCACACAGGGCGGGAGGGGCGGTTGCAGCTCTTGATGGTGTGGGGTCTGTGGCACTCTCCTTGACTGGACTCTCTAAGGCAGAGTGGTAAAGAGCCCTGAGGTCAGATGGCCTGAGTCCAACTCCTGCCTTGATCACTACCTAGTCTGTGACATTAGGATGAGTGACAACCTCTCCAAAGCTCAGTTTCCTATGTTTATCTTGGTGATAATCACAGTACCTGCTTAGTTACCAGGAGGAATAAACCAGATGGAATACCTGGAGCACCCTATGAGCTCCATAGATGATAGCACGTCATCATCATCGGCATCATCGCCATCACCGTCATCATCAGGACCAGGGTCCATGCTGGCTGCGCCGTATCTTGCCTTGGTCGTCTCTTACTGGCTGTCATTCCCATGTGGGATGGGGGACCGCAGCTTATTTGCTTGCAGCATCACAACAAGATGGAGACCCAGAGAAGGCAAGAGACTGGCCAGGGTCACCAGGGAGCCAGCGTAGAGCCATGGGAGCCCAGTCCCTGGCTCCTGTCTCTTTCCACATGTGGCACTGACTTGCTGTGCTTAGATGTTTGGGGAGGCAGCACCTTGCCAGGCTGGAGAGGCAAGGAGAGGCTTATTACCCAGGCCAGCTTCTACAGATGGCCCGGGATGGTTCTGTTTGAATCTTCTTACAGGACCAGTGTCTCCCCTTCTGGCCCTAAATTCTCTCCTGAGTCTTCTGCATTTGAGCTTCCTGATCTGATTGCAAGTCTTGAATCCCACATGGAAAATAGCTGAAACCCAAGAGAGGGACCCAAGGGGATCAGCTGGCTACCTCAGCCTCACTCAGCTCCTCACACCTGCTTGGGCCAGGGCAGCTCCGCCTTCTGCTCCTGACACAGGCCAGACGGGAGTGGAATTCCTGGGAAGCACTGGCCCCTTTAGAGCTGGGCTCGCTCTGCCTGCCAGCACATCTCACGTCCTCTCCCTCAGTCCTCCTGGGCCATCCTGTGGCTCCTCTAGGGTAGCTGACCCAGGGAGACACCAGGATTGTGGAGGTGGGAGTCGGCTCTTTGTCGCTTGAGCTCAGTGGGGTGGGGTGGGTGGGAGTGGGCAAAGGCAAGTGGAACCTGCCAGGGTCCCCCAGCCAGGGCAGGCAGTGATTGGTCTGGATGCTGGCCAGAGACTTGTTTTCCACAACCATCACCAAGTACTTGGAAGAAAAAACCCAAAACCCAACAACAACAAAAATAACCACCAACCTTTTCTCTCTCTTTTTTTTTTACATTTGCAGTTAATGGCCGATTGGCTGTACATTATTAAACAGGCAGCTGGAGATTTGCCAGTGTAGATTGCCTGAGCCAAGACTCAGAGCCTGAACACAGTGTTCCAAGAAAACAGTCACCCATGGGGTCCCTGGTGAGGAGCACCCAGAGGGCGAGGCTCTAGCTGCTGCCCTTCACTCTCCTACGTCTCCCACCCTAGCCTCTGCTCGGATCATCTAGTGGAGGGCAGGACTGTGCTGCTCCTGGAGCTGGAGCATCCTTCATCTGGGCCCTGCAGATCCCTCACCACCCTAGGAGCCCTAGCTGTTCTTTCCCTCCTCCTGGACATTAGGAACTGGTGTGAGGCTCCTGCTTCCATCCCCAGATGGGCCAGGCCAGCACCTCCTCTCCTGGGGACCAGCGTGATGCAGAGGCCTGAGCACTGGGCTGGGAGCTGGAGCCCTGTCTAGGGTTGACTTCATTGACTTCCTCCATATGGTAACTTTGGGACTCCCTGCTTGTTCTTCCTGGGCCTCGTTTCTATGTCATTATGAGGAGAGGATTGGGCTGATCAGCTCTAAATCTGTGACATTTTGTGAGCCTTGATTGGGTGGCCTTGGGGAGAGGGTGGAGTGATTGTTTCCCTGACTTTGGGGCCTTTCTTGCCCCAACCCTGTTCACATCCATGAGACCAGAAACCACTTCTCAAGCGAGCCCTGCTGGGAAGGGGTAGCCATCAGCCCCATTCACGTTGTTTTAGCCAGTCACTCCAGCCACCTTGAAGCCTACCAGGGTAAAGATCAAGTGTCCAAGCCACCTGAGTAGGAGAACAAGCTGAGAGTCTGGAGGTTGGGGACTACCATCTTGGTGAAGCCAGTGCTGCATTTGGGTACGTGGAGAAAAGCACAGTGTTGTGTCCAGGTCCCCACCAGGGTGGGCTCGCTGCCTTCTGCTCTGGCCAGGCTGCTGCTGGCGTGTGTGTGTGTGTGTGTGTGTGTGTGTGCGTGTGTGTGTGTGTGTGTGTGTGTGTGTGGTGTGGGAGAGTCACCGGTTTGGGAACCGGGCCTTAATGAACCCTCTCTGAGCCTCTTAGAGATAATATGACATAGCGTTTTAAGAGTACAAACTTGGGGATCAAGTCCTATCACCCAGCTTATTTGCTGTCTTGTTATCATTGACTTTGGACAGGTGGCTTCACCTCTCATGTCTGAGCCCTCTCAACTGTACAAAGTGGGGTTGGAAGAACATCTCCTCCCAGGTGTGGGGAGTGGAGGAAATGAGTGAATGCAGGCACCGGGGCTGTACCAGGGCTTGGCACATGTTAAGTGCCCTTCAGCTGTTGGGATTGAAACGTCTTTCCCTCTGGACGCCTGTTTTTTCCCTTCGGATCACTCAGCGCGATTCGAGTTGTGTGTTTGTGTTTGTTTGTTCAGTGCTCCCTCTCCTAGATCCAGTGCTCCTTGAGGGTGGGGGCCCATCTGGCTGTGTTCATGTTCTGCCCACATGGCCAGACAGGGCCTGGGCCACAGCGGGCACTCAGAAAGTACTTGTGGAATGAAGGGGTGAGTGACAGATGGGGCGGGGCCAACTGGAAAAAGATCAGAACCAGGAAAGGAACCACTGAGCACCTGGCATGTGGAAGAGTCCAGAAACTGAAAAATCTGGGGACGTCCAGCCTGTGAAGCCACCACTCTGGGAGACTTTGAGTGACTATGTGACTGTGTATGTGTGTGAGTGTGTGAGAGAGTGTGTGTGTTGAATAGAGCTTTGGGGAAATTTGTTCCCTGAAGCAAAACCAAGGGTCCCAGGAAGCAGGTTTCCCCTAGTGGTGGGGGCCGCCTTGAGGATAGGGAGTGAGCACCAAGGGCCTGGGTGTGCAGGCAGAGGCGGGGAGCCCCTGTCAGGTCAAGGAGAGCCCTGCATTGTGTGGAATGTGGTTGAGCCCCGAGGCCCTGCCGACTTGCAGCTGCTATAGTTGGAAGAGGAATAGCAATCATAGCTGATGTCTCTGAACTTCAGTTTCCTCTTCTGTAAAAGGGGGTTCATAAAGGTCAATACCCAATGGGGTGTTGGCAGGATTAGAATGAGTTAATCCCCACAAAGCTCTGAGAACAGTGTGTCAATTGGGAAACACTCACTAAATCTGAGCATTGTTAAGTAGGGAGATACTCGAGGGAGAGATGAATCATGGGAGATACAGGAGGGAGCGATGAATCGTGGGAGATACAGGAAGGAGAGATGAATTGTGGGAGACAGGCAAGGGAGAGATGAATTGTGGGAGATACAGGAGGGAGAGAGGAATCATGGGAGATACAGGAGGGAGAGAGGAATCCTGGGAGATACAGGAGGGAGAGATGAATCATGGGAGATACATGAGGGAGAAATCAATCGTGAGAGATAGGCATGGGAGAGATGAATCGTGGGAGATACAGGAGGGAGAGATGAATCATGGGAGATACATGAGGGAGAGATGAATTGTGACTCTGGGGTGGGGGTGATGATGACTTCTTTGAAGGAGGAGGATGTCGGGGGAGCTAGCATTTATGGAGAGCTGCTCTGTGCCAGATCTTGCACTCAGTGCTCAGAGCAGTTTAATAACTTGCTTGATGTTACACAGCTTCAGATATGGCCAGTGCACTTCCAAAGCCTAAGCTCTCTTCTCCACTCGTGGTAGGATGGGGGCCAGGTTTCTGTGATTCTCTCTCCCCAGGGAGGAATAGCACCCCATTTCAAGGTGAGGCAAAGTGATGATCATCTTCTATACAGGTGGATCCAAAGTCCTCAGGAAGGAAGTCTCCAACTCTCTCCAACCCTGAAAGTGCTATATCATTAGGATCACCTGAGTTTGGGAGTACGAGACCAGTCTGACCAACATGGAGAAACACCATCTTTACTAAAAATACAAAATTAGCCAGGTGTGGTGGCACATACCTGTAGTCCCAGCTACTCAGGAGGCTGAGGCAGGAGAATCGCTTGAACCTGGGAGGCAGAGGTTGTGGTGAGCCTAGATCGCGCCATTGCACTCCAGCCTGGGCAACAAGAGCGAAACTCCGTCACAAAAAATCCACTAAAACCAAAAAACAAAAAATCCTCTAGAGAGTGGAGGAGGGTGGGGAGATTTTTTCCCTTGGAGCCTGGGACAGAGAGAATGGCCATGAGCAGAGCACTGGAGGATGGGCTTAGGGAGAAGGAATGACGAGCCGAGGGGTAAACTAAAGCAAGCGAGGGGAAGGAGGGTGCTGCCCGGAAGAGCACAGAGGAGGAAGAGGGCTGTGCAGAGGACAACAGAGGAGGGAGTGGAACAGAAGAAGGAAGAGAAGAGGAGAGAGAGGAACCAGACTTGGACCTGGGCCAGTGGACAGCTCTGGGCTTTGGGCGTAGGTGCCTGGCGGGGGTCGGTCCCCACAGGGCTACTGGATGGTGACAAGACGGGAGGCCTCTGGAGTGGGAAGCCGGCTGGTCAGCGCCCAGGTCTGCCTGGGACAGCAAGTGTTCTACCACCAGCCCGGCCTCCTCAACTCTCCCAGCCCAGCAGCAAGGTCAGCTCTTGGGGTGTGGCCAGCACACTTCCCACTGACCGTTGCCCACAGGCCTGGCCTTGTCAGGATGGTCTCCTATTCCTAGCAGCTGCTCCTGGCAGTTTCTGCCTCTTGGCTGTTCAGAGATGAATGGGAAATGGCCCTAGGCTTCAAGGACTTCACAGATGAAGGGGCAGAGAGACAGTGGAGGTGCTCGTGGAAGTGGCATTTGGAATGGTCCCAAGACAATTTTTTCAAGATGATGCTTGCTGTATTCTTTATTATCCGAAATAAAAATAGGGCTCAGTTTCTTTAACCTTTCCTTGTGGTTTTTATTCAACAAATATATATTTTTTTCCCATTTATTTATTTTATTGCATTTTAGGTTTTGGGGTACATGTGAAGAACATGCAAAATTGTTGCATAGGAACACACGTGGCAGTGTGATTTGCTGCCTTCCTCCCCATCACCTACATCTGGCATTTCTCCCCTTGCTATCTCTCCCCAGCTTCCCACCCCCCACCGTCCCTCCCCTATTTCCCCCCAACTGACCCCAGTGTGTAGTGTTCCCCTCCCTGTGTCCATGTGTTCTCATTGTTCAACACCCGCCTATGAGTGAGAACATGCGGTGTTTTGTCTTCTGCTCTTCTGTCAGTTTGCTGAGAATGATGGTTTCCAGGTTCATCCATGTCCCTACAAAGGACCCAAACTCATCGTTTTTGATGGCTGCATAATATTCCATGGTGTATATGTGCCACATTTTCCCTATCCAGTCTATCGTCGTTGGGCATTTGGGTTGGTTCCAGGTCTTTTCTATTGTAAACAGTGCTGCAATGAACGTTCGTGTGCACGTGTCCTTATAGTAGAACGATTTGTAATCCTTTGGATATATACCCAGTAATGGGATTGTTGGGTCAAATGGAATTTCTATTTCTATGTCCTTGAGGAATCGCCACACTGTCTTCCATAATGGTTGAACTAATTTACACTCCCACCAACAGTGTAAAAGTGTTCCTATTTCTCCACATCCTCTCCAGCATCTGTTGTCTCCAGATTTTTTAATGATCGCCATTCTAACTGGCGTGAGATGGTATCTCAATGTAGTTTTGTTTTGCATTTCTCTAATGACCAGTGATGATGAGCATTTTTTCATATGTTTGTTGGCCTCATGTATGTCTTCTTTTGTAAAGTGTCTGTTCATCTCCTTTGCCCACTTTTGAATGGGCTTGTTAGTTTTTTTCTTGTAAATCTGTTTTAGTTCTTTGTAAATTCTGGATATCAGCCCTTTGTCAGATGGGTAAACTGCAAAAATTTTTTCCCAATCTTCAACAAATATTTATTGAGTATCTACTGCTGTCCTCCTCTGGATGCTCTTTGGCTTATTTGGTACAGAAGAGAACCTGACATTTCTGGTGGCATCTGGTGAAGTCAAGTAGAATTCTTATCTCCTTTCATCTAGGCACTATACCTCCATTAATACAACCAAAAGTGCCTGTGCCTTTTCGCGGCAAGCATATCCTACTGTTAGCTAAACTGAATTTCTGTTTTCAATAAATTGTAGACCTTTTGTTGTAAGAACTATTATCAGTTCAGGTTTTTTATGACTGGAACCCTTGTTGTGGACATTACCCCAAGAAAAGTGTTCCCTTGCTAATCCTGGCTCATTTATAAAGTCAGCTTAGCATTTCAGTTCACTTTAGCATCTTAGCTTTTCCTCGTGCTTTTTTTTTGGTTCCTTGGTGTGCTTGGTAAGCCTCCCTTCTAGGTTGTAACCTAAGTTACTGATAAGTATGTTGAACAAGCCAGGGCAGAGGACAGAGCCCTTTGGCAAGTCAGGAAGTTGACACTGATCTATTCATCAACACCCCTCTGCTTGCTGGCCAGGAATCTACTCGGCTTTCTCTCTTGTCTTCAGGAATTTCATCAGGGATCCTGCCAACACCTTCCTGAGATACAGATAGTCTAGGTCTGGGGATTCCCCAATTCTCCAGCCTAGAAGCCTCAAAACAATGGGTTTGGGATGGTGGGTGTGATGCTATGGCAGGGAGGGCTCCCTGAAGGAATCCAGGCTGATGCCAGTGGTCTTTGCAGGGATAGGCCCAAGGGAAACCCTGCCCTGGAGGCAGCTAGAGCCTCGGGGTCCTTCCTGCTTTAAAACTGTGCTTCTCAGGGGAGACAAGGGGTTTGTGGTGTGGTACTTTCTGCCAAGGAGCAAATTTCACCTAGAAACATGTTTCCGGGCATCTCCAAGGGAACTTAAGGCCATCATATGAGGGGATTGAAGCTAAGAGGCGACTGAGACTTTCCTCGGGTCACCAAGAGCATTGGTGGCTGAGTCGGGCTGGAACCTGAGGCCCTGAATCCCAGTCTGAGGCTCTTGGTGCTGAACCCAAGTGCGTCTTCTGGCTAGAAACAGGCAGGGTGAGAGGAGGGAGGGGCTGCCAGTGTGTGCCTTGGGGATAAGCTGTTGGTGGCTGTTTCCCCCGACTCCCCTTTCCTTTCCATCCTCTGCCCTGAGACTATGGTACAAATCTGAGTAGGAAGCTGGAATGTGGAAAGCCCAGCATTTCTCCCTGTAAGAGGGGAGGGGAGGTGGTGGGGAGGTGGTGTGCAGCAAAGGGCCTGGTGGTGTGCACATTTCTGCTCTTTGAGAGAGGATGCAAATACATGCCAATGAGATGTCCTAGAGGATGCAGTGGTGAGCAAGGGAGCCCCTACTGCTGCCTCCTTCTGGTCTGAGTTTTAAGGATGATACAGAGAAGAAGACCTGAGATCAGGAAGGAAGGGCAAGGGTGGGGGGCTTCAGGGAATCAGCGTTGAACGTGGCTTCTGGGGTCAGCTCTGAAGTGAGGGGGCTCACTAGGGGTGATCCTGAGATGAAAGCACCCTGGGAGATAGCTTGAACTCATCCCTAGCTGTGGGAGGGAGGGGGCAGGGTGGGTCAGAAGGGGGAAGGAGCAGCTCAAATGCACAGACCTTGCATTCCTAGAGTGGCCTCCAGGGCCTGGCTCCCTGCGGGGTGCGTTGGGTCTAGCAGGATTAAGAGACCCAGAATAGCCTCTGCCCCAGGGCATCTTGGGAAGGAAGCAGAGCTCTGCCCCCGTGGCTTCTCCCCTTGGGACTTGGGCATGTGTCCCTGCCTTCTCTGTGATGGAGGGGGAGAAGAGAGTGAGGACCAGGGTACTAGAGGAGGTGGCTCCAGAAACTACTCTAGAGACTGACGCCTCCTACCCATCACAGGAAGATTTGGGGAAAGGACTCCTCCCTGCTGGGAGTCTTGTCAGCTTTTAGCGTAGTAGCTCCAAGGAACTTTTCCTAGTGCTGTGAGAACCTAAGAGTCTGGCCCCTGAGCGTGGGAGTCGGGTGATGTGGTGCCCTCCAGAGGTAATGCCGGGACCTGGAATTCTTAGTTTTGTCATATGGTGACATGGCCTTGAGTTGGAAGAGCTGGATTCAAATTCTGTCTCTTTCATTAGTCGCTTTTTGCTTTTGTTTAACTGCTCTGAGCCCATCTTTAAGACTGAGATGAGAATCATAGCCACGCCCATGTTTTCATGGGCATCTGTGTGAAGTGCACATGGGGAAAGCTCGGTGCAGGGCAGGAGCTTAAATGTTGATTAAAGTGAAATGAAGGAACAAATAAAGGCAGCTCTGGGTTGACCTCTGCTCCCTGTCCCAGCCACTGAGGGGCCCTGGGTGGGGCTGGGGCTGAGAGGCCAGGGAAAGCTGGATTCAGCAAGCTTGGACCTTGCCCCATGTTTCTCTTGACTTTCTCCTTGCCTTTCTTCTCTGCTTCTCTGCGTCCTTTGTCCCTTTTCTGTCCCATCCCTCCTCTTCCAGTGGAAGTGCCTAACTCAGCACCTGGCCCTGACACACACAATTCATTGCTCCCTCCTCTCCTCAATGGCCTCTCTGTTGCTCCTGGCTCTGTCCCGCCACCCCCAGCTCCATCTCTTTCCTCCTTCTGGATCTCCGTTTCTGACCCCCTCTTTGTCCCATTCTCTCTGCTCCTGGCTGTCCTGCCATCTGTTTCTGCAGCCTCTGTCTGCAGCTCATAGGCATCCACTGGGCGCCTGCCCGATGCCAGGCACTGCCGTCTCCTTTCTCAGTTCTGCCTCTCCTCACCTCTCGCTGTCGTCTTTTCTCCCTCCCCCAACCCCTTCAGCCTCCTGCCCTCCCTCCCCACAGTTCCATCAGGCTCCAAGGCTGGTATTATTCAGTTTTATGAGAAACCCCCAGGCCTACCCCTGAAGGGACCAACCACAACTGGAACCAGATGTGCAATCCTGCATTGGGGTGGGAGGGAGGGAGGTAGGGATGAGGAGAGGGGCATGGGTTGGCTTAAGGAGGTGGGGAGGAGGCTGGGGATGGGGAGTGGAAACCCTGGGAACCCAGGTCCTCAGGGACTTGGAAGGAAGAGCTGGGAGGAGGGAGCCAGGGAGCAGAGTAGGCTTGTTCAGAAAGCAGTTCTCACTATGTGTGTGTGTGTGAGTGTGTGTGTGTGTGTGTGTGTGTGTGAGAGAGAGAGAGAGAGAGAGAGAGGGAGAGGGAGAGAGAGATGGTGGAATTGACACTGAGGAGAGCTGTGGGTAGGTGATGTGCTATGGGACAGCTCTTAGAATTAAGGAGGAAGGCCGCTCTTTTTCTTTGAAATCGTCTAGCTTGTTTACTTCCCTTCTTAGGGTTTCAAGGGACTTGCTGGGTTTCTAGTTCTATGCCCGATGGTGAAGCAGGCAGGCTGGAAAGAGGGGTGATGCTGGAGTAGGGGATGGACAGTGTAACTTCCCAAGTCTCCTGAGAGTGGCTGGAGGAGGGGTCCTATAGCTCCCCCGCCAATCTGCCACAGACCTTGGTGGGATGTGTCTGGGATGTCCTTGTTTCAGTTGAATGGCTTCTGGGTCCTAGCAAAGTCCATGTTTCTGCCTGCAATTATACAGCTTCAAATATAAAAGTCTTCATATGATTATCTTCGTACAGCCTAGTGCCGTATTCAGCATTTTAAAATGCCCTTTGATTCAATCATCAACTGATTATCCATCCATCTATCTCTTCATCATTGATTTATTCATTCCACACTTAGAATTTACTATGTGCCAACCTTGTACTGGGCACTGAACAAAAGAGGAAAGGGGAAGGGAAAGGATGAACAAATCCTTCATCATTCTAAAAATGGGAGCCACAGAAGTGCACCCGGCCCACTGCATGTCAGGACGTTAAGTGAGCCACAGAAGCCCCAGATGCTCAGAGGCGGCGACAGTGCCCACCAAGTGGTGAGGCTGGGGAGGGATCCAGGGAGGATGGCTTCTGAATTGAGCCCTAAATGCTGATAGGGAGGAGAAAGAAATAGTGTGTGAGAAAGGCCTGATCATCAACGTTGGGGAATGGAGGAAGGGAAGGTTGGACAGGCTGGGATGTTGCACTGCAGAGCTTGGACTGGATGGAGCAGGCAGTGGGGAACTGGGACCCTTTGATGTCAATTGGGATAATATGGAGGTGGGTTGGAAGGAAAAGAAGGGGAAGACGGAGCGTTCTGCTGTTCTGGGTACCTGCTAGTGGGAGGGGTTGCAATTGTAGAGCACACTCCCACATCCACCTCTAGAGAGCTGAAACTGACTCAGGTTCCTCTAACTTCCCTCACCTGGGCAGAGCTGACCCAAGCCCCAGAGTGACCCTCAGTCTGCAGTGGTGGTGGTGGGTTGGGGTTAAGGAGGATAATGTTATTGGAGTTACCTTTGCCCCAGAGTTGGGGCCAGTGAGTGTGAGACTTGGTTTGAGGCTGGGCGGAGGGCTAGGGAGGACTAGTCCCATAGTCCATCTGCTTTCACCATCCTTGCCATCTCTGGATAGCATCTGCACTCTCACGGATTGAGGCTGCTGTTGAGGCTGGTGGGTTCTGGATGCTGGAATTTGGGACTCAGAACCCAGACCTTGTTTCCAGCTAGGACAGGATGAAGTCATCTTGCTCTGGAGGCAGGGGGTGAGTGGAGCAATGCCTCTATCTCTGCCCTCCCCATATAAGGTCCTGAGAAGGTGTCCTTCTCTCCTCCATCCCCAGGGGTTTCATTGTCTCTGATTGAGGGTGAGTCAGACCTCCAAAGCGCTGGCCATCTCTCTGTGGCTCTGGCCCCACATGCTCCAAAATCTTGTCCCCTTTTAGGGACTCCCCTGTCATTATACTTCTGGGGAAAACTGAAGCCTGGGGAAGGGTTGGCTGAATTAATACAATTAGTGTGTGTTATGACTGGAAAAGATCTTAAAGACCTTTTGATGCAAACTTATTGTGTCACTGGAGAAACTGAGGCTGGGAGATGCAGGCCACTGGCCCAGATGGGGAAGAGAAGGAAGGGCCTTTTCACCTCTGGATGTCTGAGTGGTTCGGAGCTTGGATTCAGGTATTCAGGTGTGAGGTCCTCTGCACAGTCCTGCTTGGACTTCCACAAGTCACCTGTGGGCTCCAAGGTTAAGTTCTTCAGCTATAATGACCAGTGTGATTAGAAGACTAAGTGAGATCTAATAGTCGTTAGTGCCCAGCATCCAATAGGTGTGTAGCAAATAACTTCCCCTTCCTTCCTAAACAATCCAACCTTCGTCTTCACTGTTATCACTCACGTGGTGCTCTACACTCTTCACGTCGCTTTCCCCCAGTGTTTCTATCATAGAAAGCTTCACACGTGTAGAAAAGTTGACATGATTATATCGTAAACTCCCCAGACTCTACAATGAACACTTTGATATATTTGCTTTATCACATTTCCATCAATCCATCTTATTTTTTGATCCATTTCAAAGAGAGTTGAAGCATGTGTTTCATTAACTGGAGCTCAGCTTAAATGACTTTTGAATGTACAGTCACAAATGTCCTAACTCAGCCCAGAGAAAACAGCAAGAGATTGCTATCTCACATTTGACAGCTAAGAAAAAAACAGGTTCAGAAGCTAGATTCCTGGCCTCCGGTCACAAAATGAGTTGGAAACAGCATAGAGCAGAATGCTGTAGAAAAGCGGAGAGTTGCTATATTATCATTACGATCACCATCACCATCTCAGCAAACATTCTTCCCCACCCAGCAGGCCGTTTCTCTGCACCTGTGTCTTTTCCATGGAGTCTTGACCCCTCCCTGCCCCCTTCTCCACCCCTGTCCCCCAAGCCTTCTGGCCCCGCCCCTCCTGTCCCCATGGAGGCTGCTGGGCCTGTGGCTAAAGGAGGGGCAGCCACATTCCCTGGCGATCTCCTGCCCCAGGTGTCTGTGCCCTGCCCCAGCCTGGCCAGACCCGGCTAGAGCGCAGCCAGCAGAGCACTGCAGGGGTTAAAGGAGGCCTTGACTGGCGGAGGGGGCCCACTGCTGGCTGACTCCGGGAAGGAGGCGGTGCACTGCTGGCCCGCCCCCTGGGCTGGCCTGGGAAGGAACCCGACTAGCAGAGCCCTCTGCTCAGTTGCTCCCAGCAGTGGCCCTGGGACCAGCTCTGCTCCTTGCACCCCGCTCGCTGCCTGGACACAGACTCACTCGCTGCCTTCTGGGAAACCAGCTTCTTGCCAGCCACAGCTGCTGCCTCCGCCACTGGCCACCACCCCCTTCCTGGGAGTCCTTTGGCCCAGACACCCACCTCACTTAGTGGCCCCTCTGCAGGCAAGGTGAGTGAGTGTGCATGTGTGATGGTGTACGTGTGTGTGAGTGTGCATGTGTGTGTATTTGTGTGTAGGGGGACATGGAGCCATCTAGGGTTGCTGGGTTGTTGATACTGATGCTGTCAAGACCACAGATCAGATTAGGGAAAGATGAGGTCAGCCTGCCTGGTCCCATGTCTCTGGGCTGGGCAAGCCACTCAGAGGCCAATGTTGTCAGTCCCCTGTCTTCAGATGTTCCTGTGGTTCTGGCAGGGATGTCTAGGGTGCGGCTGTCCCTGCTGTGAGAGAGCAACCAGTCAGAAGGAGTTTTGTTTGCTAGGGAAGTTGCTGGTGTCAGTGGCTGCTTGGGACTGAGGCCAGCTGGGGGAGTGGGGAGGACACAGGGACCAAGGGAGGAGGAAGCCTGGGGGTCTCTTCTGCTACTTGCCGGCCCATTGCGGGGCTGTATTTTTTTCTTCTTCATCTCTTTCCCTGCCACCACTTGAGCCGCTCTCAGGGCACCTTTCTTCTCCTAGGGGCTCACTTAGCAACCTGAGGTCTGACCTTGGCTGCAGGGAGAGGCTGGCAGGCCTGGCAAGGGTAGGGTTCAAAGCACTTTTCCCATTTCCACTCCTCAGTGTGGGCCCTGCTCCCTTGCCCATGGGTACAGCCTGGCAGGAGTGCCCCCTCTCCTCTCTCCAACCACTAGCCCTTACTCCTTCCTCACCCCTCTGGGCATAAATGGCTAATCCAGGTGGTTAATGAACAGACAGGGGCAGCTGCCTTCCCCCTGCTCCTCCCTCTTCCCCCACCCCTCCTCTCCTCCTCTGACTCTGATGCCCTGCCTGCCACCCGTTCCCAGGCTGGAGAATCCATAAGGAGCTGACCTCAGTGTCTGTCCCCAACCCCCAATCCAGGACCTGGGCCAGGACTGCCTGCCCAGATGTTTTAGGCTGGCTGCTGTTCTAGAAGAGGAAACTGGGTGGGGGTGCTGAGGGGGACCTGGAGAAGCCTGCTGTGCTCCCAGGCTGGGCTCCCTGCAGGGGAGAGGATGGGGTTAGGGGACAGGATGGGTGCTGGGTGGGAGGAGCTGGAGGGAGAAGACAGGCAGACAGGCAGTTGTGGGGTGAGAATACGAGGGGGACCTGGAAACTAGGGTGCCAGGGTCTTTGGAGACAAGGGCATCTCTTCTGGAAGCCCCAGCCACCTCTTCAGTGTGGCACCAGTGGGGGAAGGTGTTGGGGGAGCATCCCCTCTTCCCCCCCTGAAGCTGCCTATGGTGAGTGGAGACCATGGTAGCTCAGACTTGGCCTCAAGATGCACCTGCCCCTGCCAGCTTGTGGCCACTCCTGTCTCCCCCACTCCAGCTCTCCCTGGACCTCAGCACTTGCTACAGCTGGGGCACCCCCTCCTTGACACCTCTGGCACAGGGCTGTGGGTGGGAGTGAGGGAGGATCTGGATTGAGATGGAGCAGTGGGTGGGAGAGCCCTGAATGGGATCAGTGCTAGAGACCCAGCCTGGGGTTGGCCTGAACTCTGCTGCCCATAAAGGGCAGGGGGTTGGAGAGGAGTGGGCTGGTCCAGGCCGGGGAGGGTCTCGGCCAGTCCTGCTGACCACCAGAGCTGGGAGCCAGCACCAGGATCAGGAGCTGAGGGTTCCTGGCGGTAGAGGAGGCAACCTGGGACCCTCTGCTTGCAGGCGCCTGGCCTTGAGCCTTGGCCTTTCTGACTTTCTTCCCCTTCCCTCATCCCATGCCTCTTCGCACTTCACTTCCCGCAAAGCTCCAGTGCAGAATTTCCCAGGGAGGTGGCAGTGTCCCGGAAGCATAAGCACAGAGAAGCTGGGGGCCAGGCGGACCGGGGCTGGGGTGGGATGCTTATGGGTTCAGGGAAGATATTCTTGTTTTGTGAACAACTTCTGGCCTCTGATGGGCTGTGGCTGAAGCCTTGGAGTTTGAGGACCCTTGGGCTCCTGTTTCTATCCAGATAGGAGCAGGAATCAAGGGGGGCCAGAAAGGACTTTTGTTTGGTTGAAGGAAGAAGAGCCTCAGAGGTGGAAGCTCGGCTCAGGTGAAGGAAGAGCTTCCTAAGAACCCTGGTGGGTCAGCAGGAGGATGGGCTTCCTTGTAAGGTGGAGAGTATCTTGTTCTCGGGGGAGTTTAGACAGAGGCTGGACAACAGCTTGGAAGGATCCCTAGGCTGGGATGTGGTTAGAGGCGATGACCTGGATGGTCTCTTGGGATGCTGAGGGCCTGGGATTCTTGGAGTTGGGGAATTCTCTGACACCAGAATGGGCGATCAGGAAGCTGTGTCCTCTGGCCTAGGGTGTGGACACAGACCACTCCAGGAGCCCCCTCCTTCCTGCCAATGTGTAAGGAACCGAGAGCCTGATGCTGTGCCCTGGCAACTATGCCCCTCCCTCATGCCCGTGGCTCAACTGCCCACCAGACCCACCCCCAGCTGCTTCCTGCAAAGGTTCTGAGGTTCTTCCTATTCCTCTTGGCCCACTCTTCCCCTTGCCTGGGGTGGGCTGTGTCACAATGTGGAGTGGGGGTGACAGCAAGCACCACAGGCCTCATCCCCAACCCCTGCAGTTAGAGCCGATGGTCCCTGTTGAGCGCCTTTAGGGCCGGTGTGCGAGAGCCAGGGGATGGGTGATAGGATATTGGGCCTCTTGATCCCTGCCCAGTTTGGTCTCCCTAAAACAGGCCTCCCTAGCCAGCCTGGAGATGGTAGGCCGAGGGCAGTGCCAAGATCTGAGATGCAGAAAAAACTCAGGCGTGGGTCTCATTCAAGCCTCAGTTTCCACCTTTGTAAATAATGCAGGGTTGTCTGGGCAGCTTGAAGTGGTTTGTGTAACTGGCATGGGGTGAGGGGTGTAAGGCGAGGCCAGGCAGTTGCTCTCAAGGGCCTCTCAGGAGGGCGAGCCGGGGAGGAGGAGTCACCTCTCACCAGCCTTTCCAAACCTGTTTGCCCTGAGGTAGGCAGGGAGAGGAGAACCAGAGGGGGCTGGGGACAAAGCTTTCCCCAAACCAAACAGGTTTGGGCTTCCCATGATGCAAATGCCCGTGAGTGCTTCCGGGTGGGCTTGAAACCCACCCTGGACTCCATCTTTCCTATGCCAGCCAGCCTCCTCCATGGCCCCTCTGTGGATGCCTGTGCCCCCTTTTCTCCTGACCAGAGAGGGTGACACAATAGGAGATTGTGACCACCCAACTCAACTGCTGCCTCTGACCAGGGGAGCCCCCTCCCAGTCTTGGCTTCGTCTGAGAGGGAAGTCCTTTCCAATGTCTAATTTCAGTCCCTCTTCTCCAGCCAGGGACTACACGAGGCTGCTTAATTATGACACTCTTTCCTGGGGTTTGAAAGAGACTCAGTGATGGAGGGAGGGGTGTGCAGGGAAGGAACGGGAGGCCTGCGTGTACCATGAGCCTGGAGCACCAGGGTGGGATAGGGTGACAGGCAGAGGCTCTCAGCTGCCAGTGGTTCTGGTTTCTTGACTTATTTCTGGAGCCAAAAGCCTCTTTGACCCCAGGAAACTGAGACCCAGTTGAGGGATGTGTTTGGAGGTGGGGGGCAGAGGGAGACAGGCAGGAAAGCCTTTCCAGTTACTGGCCTCCAAAAAAGCAAATCAGAAGTGGATGGAGGGAGAGGGTCATTTTCGGAGACTGGGGTTTGGGAAGACTGGCCTAGACTTTGTCCCCATTACTAACTGCCAATGGCCCCTGGCTTAGTAGCTCCTGGCCAGATGGCTCTTAGCTTTCTAGGGCTATTAGGCATGCAGAGGTATGGGCATAAGTGAGCTGGAACAAGGGGGTGGGGTGGCAGGGTGGCCAGCCTGGTAGGCTGTGCCCACATCCCCTGGTGCCACTTCTATTATGCAAGGTCACACCAGCTCTTCCCTCCTTCCTTCCCTCCAGTGACCTGGAGCTCTTTCCCATCCCGGAGGTTGCTGGAGGCTAGAGAGCTCCAGTACAGCCTCTACCCAGGTTGGTGGCCTTGCTGTCTTCCTACCTGCCCCATCTCACCTTCCCTGGAGGGGAGAGGCTTGTGTCTGTGGAGCTGGGGCCCGTGTTGAAAGGGTGGTGGGTGGGCCTGAGCCAGTCCGTGGGGCTGCCTCCTCCAGGGCTAGTCTGGCTTCTGCAGTCCCTGCCTTTTTAGGGCTGGAAGCCTGTAGCTCAGCCCTGGGTGTGGGAGGCAGGAGGGACTGGCCCAGCAGGGTGAGGGCCTGGGGAGCTGATGGGGATGAGGAATCACAGGAGTGACTGGATGGAATTTTGGCCACTATGGGGCCCCAGACCTGGGTCCATTTCCCCCAAGGACCTTCCTAGACCTCCTGCAGAGAACACGGGACCCCACAGTGTTCCGTGATCCTTGCAAATTTCTGTTTGCTCACCTGTCTTCTGGCTGGATCACAAGCTCCTTGAGGGCAGGCCTGTACCTCTGACCTCTCTGGTGATCCTTGCTGTGCTTGGCAGAGTGCTGCTCAACACAGATGACCGACTAAGGGAGGGCAGAGGGGTGAGGGTTTGTTAGACTTGGACTGAGAGGTCCGTCTTGAGGCAGAGAATGTGAGTCTGGTGCCAGACTGCTGCGGCTCAACTCATGCTGACCCAGTTTACCAGCTGTGTGGTCTCAGCAAGGGACTGAACCTCTGTGAGCCTCAGTTTAATGGGATAATAGTACCTGTTTCAAGGTGTAGTTATGAGGATCAAATGAGTTAATTTATTTAAAGCACTTTGGGTGGTATCTGGCACATAGATGCTCAATGAAGGTTAGTAATTATTATTATTATTATTATTGGTGGTGGTGATGGAGTTCTTCTCTCTCTCTCTTGTCTTGTTCCATCTCTAAGATGAAGATAATTATGGGACCAAAGAGTGGAGAAGATGCTGGTGTTATTTTCCCTTAAGAGGTCCTAGCATCAGACCTCAGAGAAGAATCTTCTCTTCCCTCACTCCGTCTCTCTTTCTCTGTGATTAGAGGGCAGGCAGGGAGCTGAGGGGCCGTCCGGAGCGCTTGTCTGTTCAGGGAGCCCATGCAGATCTGTGTTTATGGAGAACTCTTGAGTATGTTGCCATCACCGTAAACAAGATGCATTATTATAAACCAGCCGGAGCTCCCCTGCTTGGATCCCATCCCATGCCATGATGAGAGTCACAGAACCGGAGACTCCCAGGCCAAGCAAGGACCTAGCCTGGCCTCAAGGAAGCCTGCCCTGGACCATGGGCTACACCCATAGAGGAGGCATCTACATTTTGAAGTAGGATCCCCAAATAACTGCTTCAAATTATTGTGTCTTGTGCCCTCTAGGTCCCCCTGAGATCTAGCTGGCATTCCTCTAGTTGCAGCTTTAGTTCAGTCCCTTGTTGGTAGTGGGTAGGGGTGACCGTGTCCGCTCTTCCTGCATGCCATATAAGCTGACAGCTTTGAACCCGTGGAAGGGTAGGGCCCCTGGCCACACTCCCTCTCCACCCCAGGCCTCTGCCCTCTCTGGGGTCCCCTGCTTTCCGGTGCCCCTGACATTCCTCATTAGCAGGGGTCAGCCCTCAAGGCCTGCCAAGCTGTATTCTCCACCCAACCCGGTTCCCACCCAGGGAGGCTGGGGTTGCTCTGGGTCGGGGGTGAACTCCATTTCCGGGCCCCTGACCCTCCCAGTTGCAGCTGCAAAAGGCATTAAGCTCTCTTTTGGAGAAAGAATGGGCCTGGGTTGATGATGATGACAGCTGGGGAGCGTTCCTGAGCTCAGCCCAGCCCTATCTTGCTTCCCTTCCTCAGCCCCTGCTCACCTCTGCCCAATTTCTAGGCTATTGCTCATGTGGAGGTGGGCCTCACCTTTGCCTCTTGACCTTGACCATATCTGGGCAGTCAGCTGGTCTCCAGTCACCCTGTATGGGAGCAGTTTGTGGGTTCAGTGCTGCGCTTGGTGCTGGGGTAGGGGGTAGAGGTGAGGAAGAGGGCTTCAGGGGAAGCAGAAGAGAGGGGCTCTACCCTGTGGTCCATCTTGTCCAGGCAGTGGAAGAGCAGTGCTCAAGTGGCAGATCTGAGTCTAGGCCTGGCTCTGTCCCTCACCTCTGGGGGAGTCCCACCTGAGTCCCTTCTCTCACTGGGCCTTAGTGCCCTCACCTGTAAATGAAGGGCTGGAGAGGTGCAGGGGTTGGCAGTCTGTGAGTCCATCTCCCCTAGGCCTTCACTGGGCGTCCCCCCGTCCCAAGGCTGTGGAACTTCACCTTGGATTGACCTTGCTTCCCTCCCCGCCCCACCCCCACCTCTGGCAGTCGCTGGCAGGAAGTCCTGCTGATTAGGGCCCTAATCACCGGCTGAGACTCTCAGAAATGGCAGAGCTGGTTGAACGAGAGGGGCCGCCAAGCCAGGAAGGGGGGCTGCATGGGGAGAATCCTCCACCCAGGGACATGAGCTGGGGGGTTCGGACTGTGATTGGGGTTGGCAGAGATGGGCCGGCCCTAGGGGTCGGCTCCTTGGGCCCAGGGCAGTGCCAGTGGTGGTGGACCCACTGTGGAGGCTGTGCAGCAGCAGGCAAGTCCAGCTGGGCACACGGGGCTGTTGGATTGTTCACTTTAAAAGTCTTTGAGGGCATCCACCCTATGCCAGGCAAGGTGCTGGACATGAGGCTGGAAAGACCGGGGGACTAGGGGAGTAGACAGAGTGTTGCTGCAAAATGCAGCGGGAACGCCAAGCAGGAGGCAGCTCACGTGAGCGGCAGAGTCGGGGAGGCTTCGGAGAAGGGGTGCCGTTTGAGATGGATTTTGAAGCTTGGGAAGGAGTTTTGCAGGGAAGAAAAGGGGCAAAGACTTCTTCAGCCACAGGAAGGCATGCACAGAGGCCCAGTTGCGTGCAGGTAAGAATAAGAAGCAATAACAAGCGTGGGTCCCCTCCCAGCTCTGCTACATTGGTTTGAGCCTTAGTGACTGCATCTGTAAAGTGGGGTTCGTATTTCCAATCTTACAGTGCTCGCGTGGATGTGAAATGAGGCTATCTGTACAGTTCTCAGCCCAGGGCCTGGCAGGGAGCAAACCCACAGTATATGGCAGCTTAAAATGGCATGTGTGGGAAAGGATGGCTTTGAGGAGAGCCTGGAAGGGCTGCTTGCGGCCCGAGGGGTGGGGATATTCTGAGCCAGGTTAAAGAGGGGAGTGGCAGGGAGTTTTATGTAGGGAAGACATGATGAGACTGTGATTTAAGAAGGGCATTTGGGCCACGGTGGCGTCTGTAGTGGGCAGGGAGTCCTAGGGACAGGCCTCAAGCCAGGGCCTGGGTTCCTGGAATCCTATGTTCAAATTCCTCAGCCCTGGGGCTGGGAAATCCTCTCCCAAGTCTCTTCATCTCCTGATCCCTCTGGGCTTCCTTCCAGCATACCATCCTCCCCTCCTGGATGGGGAGGCCAAGGAGGCCCTGAAATCTCCTTCCTGGGAGATCTTTCAGTCTAGGACAGGGCCATCTTTGGCAAGACTTCATACACAGCCCTGGGTTGGATGAACTGCAGCAGGCAGGAGTGAGGGTAGACCAGAGGCAGCTCATATTTTTAAGGCACTGAGAGGATCTTTTTGGGGGCCTCCTTTACCATCTGACCTGGAACACAGTAGGCCCTCACTGTTTGTTGAATGAATGAATGAATGAACAGCCATGTACCCTAGTCAGGGTGGAGGAGCCTGTTTGCTTGGAGGCAGCCATGCCCAGCCTGGCTCTACGTGGCCTGGTGAGTGCAGAGAGGGTCTGCCTGTCCAGAGGTAGATAGAATGTTGAGTGTCTCAAAGGCCAGGTGCCTGGCATGTCCCAGATGCTCAGGGACTGTGTGTTGATGAAGGAGAGGGGATTTCAGCAGCATTTATTTCCTAGAGCAACTACCTCTCATGAAGCAGTGTGATGTGGGGGTCAAGTTCACAGACTCTGCAGCTGCATGGTCTGCATGTGAATCCTGACCCCACCTCTTGCAGGCTGTGTGACCACGAACAACTCACCTGACAGGCCAGTGCTTCCCTTTGCTCATCTGTGAAGTGCAGGGAACAAACAGAACTGGATCTGGCACGCAGGCTCAGCGGCATAAAGCTTGATGATGGTTGTTGCTGTTTTTGTTATTGTTATTACTGTTATTGTTGCAGGGGGAGGGGGCACTGGTGGCAGGGGTTTCTTTCTTGGCTGGGATGAGTGCAACTGCCCAGAGCGGGAGGGGAGAGCACAGAGATAGATGAGGCTCCGCTGGAGGCTTAGAAGGAATTCATCAGTGGCTCACGAACTGCCTCCACCACCACACATGTGGCTGCCTCTGCTGTGGCTGGCTGAGCTGAGCCGAGCGTGGGAGCAGAGGCAGTGGTCAGGCCTGGATTCCAGGCTGGAGCCCTGGGAGAGCAGGGGTGAGCCAGGGTGGGGGGTGGGGGCTGGGGGAGGAGAGGTGATTGGAGAGGAGGCCAGGACTCTCCCAAGTTCCCAGCTGGGACCTTAAGAATTCCTCCCATCATCTCCTGCCAGAGGGCCTGGCCCTTTAGCTCCAGAACCTCCAGAGGGCCTGCAGTCCATTTCCCCGCCTCCTGGGCAGACGGCTCTGAGTAGGTGGCCTGGAGTCTGATGCCCCTTCAATGTTAGAAAGTGATTCCTCCCCAGTAATCACTGTCTGGCTGCAACTCCTTCCTCCCTCTCCTCACCGTGCCTTCGGATCTCCCATCTTCAGTGCTGCTTTGCAACAGGAGGGAGAGATAGTCAACTTTAGGGGCCTGCCCTGACTTGGGACAGAGAGAGGGGTCTGTGTAGTGCCGCAGAAGGACCCGTGGCAGGGGTGTCAGGTGGCCTGCTAGTCCCTCTTGGCACTAGATTTAAGAAGGGCAGCTCTGTGTGACTTTAGGCAAATTGCTTTCACTTTTTGGACTTTGTTTTCCTCACTTGTGAAAGGAGAAGTTCGAGTTAGGGGTGTTCTTTCTTTTCAGCAGTGCTGAAATTCTGCAAGTCCATGGATCTTTCTGAACAGAGAGGCTCCCACTCTTGGGGCCTTTGGCAGAGCTGTCTAGCATGGAGGTGGGATCCTGTTGGCTCTTCAGGCATCTGCTGGAATGCCAGCTGAAATGCTGGGGAGGTCCTTCCAGTGCTGGGATTGGAACGTTCTTTGCCCAGTGACCACTCCTCCAGTCAGCTTGGTTTCTTGGAACAGAGCAGAGGGCAGCAGCTGTCAGGGTTAGGCTGGCCAGAATCTCCTGTCTCTGTCCCAGTGACTCAGGTGGGGGTACACTTGGCAGGATTGGAGCCAGTGAAGTGAGGGAGGGGACTGGGGAAGATCTGCTGTCCCCTTTGGCCACCCAAAGGGAACAGAGTGGGAGGAAGTAATGTGCTGGGGGCGGGGGTTCAGAGGCAAAGTGAGTAACAGTCGTGAGTAACAAAGTGAGTAAGAGCTCAGTGTCTCCGCTGGGTAGGTGGCTCCTAGACTGTGCAGAGCTGTCTGGGGCTCCGGAAATTCTCCCTGGAGGCCCAGCCACTGAGTCACGGTAGCCTGAGCTCCTCCCTCCCTGTCCTCCTTAGGAGCCTGGGGCCCCGGCCAGCAGGGTGCCATACCTCAACCCTTCTGCCTCTCCGGATCAGCCCCTCCCAGCACCTAGGCCGTCATACCTCCTCCACCCCATTGCTGCTCTGTCTTGTCTTCTAAGCATCCAGGAGACTTGGCTTGCCTCAAGGAGTATAGAATTTGCAGTCTGGCTGTCATGGGTTTGAGTCCCAGCTCAACCACTCCTCGCTGTGTGACCTTGGCCAACACGTGTCTCCGCCATAAGGTTCAGTAGCCTCATATGGAAAAGAGGCTATTGCTCATTGAAGCTGTTGTTGGAAGGATTAAATGGGATAGCCTGTTTGAAGTACATGTTCCTTGTATATGTTCAAACAATACGGTTGTCCCGAGTCCTAAACTTTGTTTTGCCCCTCCTCACCACCTCTGTCCCTAAAATTCCAGCTTTCCGTGCTTCCACCCCATAATGTTCAGATGGCGTATCCTCCTATCCACTCCACCCTGTTGTTTGTGCACCTGCTGTGCCATTTCTGACACCTCCCCCTCCAGCTTCTGCCCGTGTGCCTTATCCCTTCACCTGCCGTTCCAGAAGGATGGGCGGGGCTCAGATGGGACAGGCAAGTGTGTGGGGATTTCACTGCTTGCCCAGGCTGCAGTGGGCACTTTGAAAGGAGCTCAGAGGTCTGGGTGTGCTTCAGGGGCGCTGGGCTGCTGTACCCCCACCACCTCTGTTAGCTTATGCTCCCTGCGCCCCAGTCTATACACATGGGCTCCTTTCCCCTCTGGCTTCCTGGAATCAGCTGTGCTTGGGGCCATGCAGAGTGCCCTTGCCAGTGGATGTGTTGGTGGTGCTGGTGTGTTTCTGTTTGTGCGGCTCTGCTTGGGGCGGGACCCAAGCACCAGGGGGTGACTTTGCATCTGGGTCTGGCAGTGGTCAGGCATGTGTGCTGTGTGTGTGCCTTGGGCTGTTTTGAGCTGTGTGTATGCAGGGCTACAGTGTCTGGGTCACCAGGTCTGTAGCTGATGCCAGCTTTGTCTTCTGTCCATTTAAAAATCTCTCAGTGTTTTCCGAGCCAGAGGGAGCCAGGTCTTCTGTTGCCCCTCCCTTTGCCCTCTTCCTTCCCCTCTAGACCTGGATTCAGATACGTGCATCTCTAAGGTCTGCCCAGGAGCAAGGAAGCATTACAGAGGGGTGGATATGCGTCAGATGGAGCCAAACAATGCTGGTGACAGCCAGGCCTACTCTGGCCTTCAGTGCTGGCCGTGCGTCAAGTCTCTGCTGCCTGCTAATTGGAAGTGAGAGGGGGCTTCCTGCCACTTGGCCCCAGATGGATTTCAACAGGCAACAGAGAGCTGGGCTGCCTTGCCCACGGGACGTTCTGCTTCCGGGGGCTCCTGGTGCAGCCTCATCCATCAGAGCAGATGGGGTTCCAGAACACCAGCCCCTGATGTGCGCTAATTGTTCATAACAATTGCACTGCCTCCTCCTGTCGCTGCCATCTAGGGACCCGGAGTTTTCCACGAGTGAATTTTCAGATAACTGAAGCTTATGCTTGGAAGAATTCAGAGATCAGGAAAAACGGATTTTTTTTGGTGGTAATTTCCTTGCATTGTACAGTGTCTCACACTTTTTTTAACGGGGATCTTAAAAAATCAGCTCCTTCTTCTCCCTCTATTGTTTGTCAGTATCTTCTTCTGTAAAATGGGGATAGGAGTAGGACCTGCTTCACAGGGGTGAATGCGTTGAGATGCGTGAGATGCTTAGAACTAAGCCCGGTGCATAGAATTTACTAGTCTGTAAATGAGGATGCTGAGGTTCAGAAAGTGCCATTAATCACCTCCAGGCTAAAATAGATGGGAACTAACATCTCCTAAGCTTATTCTATGTTCCAGACATTTTTACTGATGGCATCTAAATCAACTTTATTGAGTACTTCCAGCCACTCTGGAAAGATGATCTCATCCCCATTTTACAGAGGGGCAAACTGAGACTCAGGGATGTTAAATAAGGTCTCAATAGCCGGTCTGTAGCAAAACTGGCATATGAGCCCATGCCTGACTCCCAGTCCAAGTTTTTTTCTATCCCTCCTTTTACCATGTGGTTGGAAACTCATGGCCTCTTGGTGTGTTCAGGAATCTGGAAATGAGGACCCGCAAACAGAAGGTGTTACAATCTCATAGAACTGAATCTACTCTCAGGTACCAGGTTTGGCTTTAGTGCAAAGCTCTCAGGAGTCAGGCAATGAGATAAAATGACCTTTGGGGGGTCCAGGGAACATAAGGCCATAGATCAGCTTTGAGGATGTGGGATTTTCTCCTGATAATATGTAGTTGGGTTGCTTTCTACCCTCTTCTTCCTTTTGGCTAGCCTTAAATTCTTTTCTTTTCTTTTCTTTTTTTTTTTTTGAGATGGAATCTCGCTCTGTTACACAGGCTGGAGTACAACAGCATGATCTTGGCTCACTGCAACCTCTGCCTCCGAGGTTCAAGTGATTCTCCTGCCTCAGCCTCCCAAGAGGCTGGGACTACAGCTCTGTGCTACCATATCCGGCTAATTTTTGTAGTTTTAGTAGAGAAAGGGTTTCACCATATTGGCCTGGCTGATCTCGAACTCCTGACCTTGTGATCCACCCACCTTGGCCTCCCAAAGTGCTGGGATTACAGATGTGAGCCACCGTTCTCGGCCCTTAAATTCTTAAAACGAGAGATAGGTAGACATCAGAAAGGATTTCCTGTTTGTTCACCACATAGGGTAGCGATACAGGCAGCTTAGGGAACCCGAAGAATCACAAATTTCAGGCAGTTCTTCAAATCTGAGATGTCTTTTTTTCAAAAACATTTTAATGTTTCTGAAATTGGAATCCACCTTACGATTGATGAGTACAATTCAGGTAGCCTTTCCCCCCTCCTCAAAAACTGCTATTTAGTTGATGATGCTAAATACAATCAATGGCATCCTTGAAATTAGGAAACAGGGAGGTGGACACCTGTGGCTTGCAAGTAACTGTGCAGAGGTAGAAAGGGGAGGGTCTGTATGCCCTTGTCCTGGCTGGCAAACGGACAATGGTCTGGCTTAAGAAGACAGGGGCTGATGTCTGTGTGGGTCTGTGATGGCTGCATAGACTTGCATGTGGCCCTAGCCCCAGAATTATCTGTTTTGGGCCTGGCTCAGCCCCCCACAGCCTGCTCTCACAGGTCGCCGTGGCAGCTGGCATGGTCCTCAGCACTGTCTGAGACCTTTGGCTCCCTGGGTTTTCCCATTGCTCTTAGATTTTTTTTCCCATGCACCCTTCCTGCCTTACTGTCCTAGCACAGCTAAGGTCAGAGACTTTTGTCCCTTCAAGTTCCCATCTGGAAACAGAAACCGTTGGTGGAAAGTGAGGGGGTGGGGTGGGCAGCCTCCCTCTGGGTGGAAACACAGATGGACTTGAATCCCAGTGAAATCCTAGCCCCCTTCATACCTCCATTATAGCATTACAGGGGCTGTTTTGTAATTGTCTGTTTACATGCCTGTCTCCCCCACTGGGCCACAAGTTTTCCCCCTGGGCAGGGGCCATCCTCATTCATCTGTCTCCAGAGCTG
Organism: Cebus imitator; assembly: GCF_001604975.1. Lineage (NCBI taxonomy): Eukaryota > Metazoa > Chordata > Mammalia > Primates > Cebidae > Cebus > Cebus imitator. The sequence goes on from NW_016107404.1 coordinate 131,039, forward strand.
GGAGCCTGGTGTGGAGTACACTCAGTGGGCATTGTTGAGTGAACACGTGGTCTCGCTCCCCGTGCCTGTCACCTCCTCTCACCCGAGTTCCACTAGAACCACGACCACAGACCACAGCTCTTTCCTTGAGCAGCTCTTCTAGGAACTTCCTAGAAGCTCCGTTCCCTGTGCTGCTGGTCCTGTCCCCCAGCCTCCCTGCTTCAAAACAGGCCGGAGAGAAGCGGTGGGGTTTTCCTGCTCTTTGGGTTGTTGGAGAAGGCAATGTTGAAACCTACATTCTGTACTGCCTGTTCATGCCTCCTCTTCTAGCATGGCGGCTGGCTTCCCCCCAGTCCTCCAGCTGCGTGCCTCAGCAGCTCTGACTGCCCCACTTTCCTGCCCCTCCAACTTCGTATGTTCCTGGGAGCCCCTGCCTTAACCTCTCTCCTCTGCTCCCTGCCCAGCTCAGAGCCTCTTCCAGGCCAGACTCTCAGGCTCCAGCCCCACGCCTCACCCAGGCCTTCTCACTGGCTCCAGGGGCATGAGGCCACTCCAGGGCCCTGGACATTGGCCTCAGCCTGGCCCTCCAGGTCATGTGCGGCGTGGCATGAGTTGCCTCTCTGACCTGCTTTCTCCGTTTGGCCATATGTGCCCTGCGCACAGACAACTGGTCTCTTTCTGTTCTCTGAACCCTGGCATCCCTCCTCCCTACCCACCTCACAGGCCATGTTCTCCATGAAACTGACTGTGACCCCCAACTGAGCAACGTAGTGTAGTCCTGGGCAGAGCTGAGGCCTTGGACACAGGCACGCGGAACCTGGTTCAATTTCCATTATTTACTGGTTGTGTGAACTTGGGCTGAGAATGCAACCTCTCGGTTCCTCATTTCCTCATCTGTAAAATGGGCTGATAGCCCCTAGCTCAGCATGTGCAGTACTGAAAGAGAGTGGACCTGAACATGATTTTCTCTGGCCAGAGCCAGGGCTTTGAGGTGGAGAGGTGAGAAATGGGACTGGAGAAGATGTAGCCAGGTCCTGAAGGGCCTGACGGCCATATTAGGACATTTGGACTTTCTCCCGTGAGCTGGGAGCTATGCAAGGACTTTAGGCAGAGAAGTGACACTGCTGGCTGTGCATTTTAGAAATAGCTCCCTGGCTGCCAAGTGGAGAATGGGGTGGAGGGGATGAGGCTGAGGGCAGGGAGACCAGTGTTTCAGGCTGTTGTAACCCTCTCTATGATTTATAGGACCAGGGTAGGGGTATATGTGGCTCAGAGAGGTATTTAGGAGGAGGAATTGCCCAGGCTTGGCGGAAGGGAGGGGAAAGAATGAAGGAAGACATCCAGGCTTCTGGCTTGAACAACTTTGGTGGCAGGGGGTGGGGTGGAGGGCTGAGGGAAGGGTGGTGGGTGGAGCTGGGGGTGGTGGCAGGGGTTATCAATGCCATGCAGGAAGGCCAGGAGGTGGCTGATTGTGGGCAGGATCATGAATTCAAGATGCTGATGAGGCCCCACCCCTCCGTGTCCTCTGACCCCTGCTGGTACTTCCCTGTGGTCCTGCCTGTCCCACCCTTTTGTCCTGGCTGTCGACGGGACCCTCTCACCCTGACCCCCTAGGCTTGCTCTCTTGTGCTCCCTGGGCCTGGCACACAGTAGGTGCTCAGTGCAGCTCTGCTGAACCCCACGCCTCTGACCTCCCCGCTCATCAGCACATGCTCCTAAGAAGTCTGGCCTAGTGTGCAGCCTCACCTCACCCAGCTTCCCTGATTCCAGGTGTGGGTGAGTGTGGACCCTGAGCCGGGGCCCTTGAGATCCCTGCTTGGGTTGTCTGGTGGCAAATCTTCAGAGAAGACTCCCTGCATTCACCTGGGGTGTACCCATCTGGGTGCCATGGTGTTATGCCTTCTTCCAGGCTGGCTTGGAGGGGCTGGCTTCAGTGGGTGGGAGGCCCATGGGTCTCATAGCTTGGCCTGCTGGTCCCCCTGAGTCCCCCTTGCTATTGTCAGGGCCTTCTGACTGGAGCTGCCCTGAATTCCCCATTCCGAAGTCTCCTGAAGGGCCAGGTACACCTGCTTTTCCCTACCTCATTCAGGTCTGGTCGTTGAGTGGCCCTTATGTGGGGCTGGGCAGCTGCTCTGTTAGTGGGTGTGGTTAGAGGTGGTGAGGTTCTTGTCTGAAGAGGAACTCGCCTGTCTGGAGGGCCCATCTCAAGCGCCTTGCAGGACAAGGAGGCTGGCAGTGGGCAGTGGAAGGGAGGGTCAGTGAGTGCAGCAAGGGAGGAGGATCCTGAGACAAGAGGAGGAAACGGAGGAGGAAGCAGTGGGCAGCTGGAGCTTTGGGGACAGGTTGATGGGGCCAGTGATCCAAGAGGAGCTGGGCTCAGGAAGATTTAGGGAAGGGTGGGGCCTGGGGCATTGGGGACAGGGCCGAGTCAGCCCTCTGGGACTCCCCTGTGTCCTCTCTGCTCCAGGTTCTGGGTCCCAGCCTGTGCTGGGTTTGGGAAAAGGGCAGTGCCCGCTCCCTGTCTCCGCTGTCTTTGGAGGGACACTCAAGGCTCGGGCATGTGTGCCCTGGCTCGGTGTCGCTGGGAACAGGCCCCTTCTTGCCTCCAGGAACTTGATGAGCTTCATTTCCTGGTCCTCACAGAACTCTATATAAGGGAAGGAAACAGCTTCGCAGGCTGGGGAGGCTGGAGCAAGCCCCGGTGAAGGCCAGCAGCCCCGCGGGGAGGGCACAGGCCTGGGGAGGAAATGGGCCGGGGCAGCGGCCACCTCCTCTCCAGGATCCTTCCTTCCAAGGGTCTGAGGCTCACCCTGGGAGGCCAGTGTCTTTGAGCAGTGCTTAGACCCTTGAGACCACTGGCCCTTCCAAGGCAAGCATTGTTCTTTTCCCCAAGCCCTCCCTCCATGGCCTTGGCGTTCCTGCAGTTCACTGTCTGTTGAGCATCCTCAAGTTCTGAAGGAGGCCTGCCTCCCTCCCTGGCTGCCAGGCCAATAGCTGGCCTGCTCCCCTGGGCCTTGCCGCTTGCCTTGCCAGGTTGAAGGGGCTGTCTGGGGCCTTCCTGAGTTCCAGTGGACTCATGGTGTGAGCCCTGAAGTGCCAGACTGTCCACAGATAGGAGAGTCACCTCATCCAGAGGCTGAGATCAAGGTATCAGCAGGGTTGGTTTCTCCTGATGGCTATTTCCTCATCATGGGCATGGAGACTGGGGCCTTCTGGGATCATCGTCTAGATTTTTCTTGACCCCTCCGGTATTGCCTCAGTGGCCAGGGCTCAGATGCTGCCTGCCTCCTGGCCACAGGTTTCTAGGGCAGGGCCCAGAGGTGAACAGCTGTGGGCGTGCAGGGTCTGCTTCAAGAGTGGGGGGTGGCACCCTCCCATGCTCTGGGTGAGGAAGAGAGGTTGAGGCTGCGGGTGGGGGTCAGTGCAAATGTGCGTTTTGTTGGGGTGGAGTGGAGAGCCCCTAGGTTTTAGGGTGCCTGATGGCCTCTTGTCTCTGGGTTATAGGGTCCTCTTCTCCCCCACTTTCTCCTTCCCCTTATTGTTATTAGTAATGTGACCGTACATCTCTGCTTGCCTTAAACTCCTCACCCTTCACCTACCCCAGACCCTACTCCAGGACATCTTTATCTGGAGCATAGTTTCAGCCTGGTCCCTCTCTCACTCAAGTGCCTTCAGAGACTCCCCAGTGCCAGCAGCTAAAAGTTTAACTCCTTCACTGGGTATTCAAGATTGCCCATGGTCAAGCCTAGAAAGACAGTTGTGCCATCCTTCTTCCCTTCATCCCTTCCAATGCCTGCTTCAATGCCCCTCTTCCTTTCCTTCACCCATCCTGTGTCCCAGCCAAAGGGGACTTCTAGTGGCTCTTTCAACACGCCAAACATTCCCCACCGCCTTGCCTTTTTCATGTGTTATTCCTTCCCACAAATGTCCTTTCCCCGTCTCCACCTTTTAAAACCTTATCCACTTTCCAAGTGAGCATCAGGCTCTGAGCCAGGCATGGGACTTCTCAGTGGAAATGACCCATGTGCTGCTTGCCCTCGGGGCCTTCAGGGGTAGTGGGTGAACAGAAGCAGTGCATCTTCCATGTCTGGCTCAGGTGCCCCTGCTTCGTGGAGCCTGCCTGGGCCCCCTGACTTCTCTCTGTGATCCCACAGCTCTGGCACGTCTGCCACTGCATGGGCCCCGTCCCACTGTAGAGGCAGCATGACAGGTGTGGCAAGGCAGGTGTTTGAGTCTGGCAGACCCAGGTGACAGCCCTGACACCATCCTTTGGAAGTGGTGCCTTCTCGGGTCTGGCAGGATTGTTGAGAGGACTTGCTGAGACCCTGGAGGATGCGGATGTTAATACCTGCCTTGTGGGTGGTTGTGAGGAGTATGCACAGAAGCTTCGAATGGTGCCTGCCATGCAGAGATCTTAGCAAAGAATACGTCTGCTTCCTCTGCAATGACTATCACTAGTTATTCCACTTGGGGCAAATTGCTTAACTTCCCCTAGCCCATTTACCTGAAAAACTTGTCAAGAAGATCACATAAAATAAGGTATGTGAAGTACCCAGCTCAGAGACACACAGTGGGTGCTCTACAAACCCCAATTTCCTTCCCTCCCATGTAAGTTTTGGGGCAGGGATGCGAGGTAGGTGTCAGCAAAGAACCCTAGAAGCAACCCAAGTGTCCATGGATGGACAAATGGAAAAACACGAGGTGGTGTAATCTGTGCAATGGAACAGTATTCAGCCTCGAAAAGAAGGGAGTTCTGATACATGCTACAACAGCAATGACTTTTAAAAATATGATGCTAAGGGTACTAGTCTGCTTGGGCTGCCGTAACAAATACCATACACTGGGTGGCTTAAACAATGGAAATGAATTTTCTTCTGGTTCTGGAGGCTGGAATCCAGAGGCTGAGATCAAGGTATCAGCAGGGTTGGTTTCCCCCGAGGCCGCTCCTCTTGGCTTGGAGATGCTGCCTTCGCCCTGCATCTTCACACTGTCTTTCCCGGTATATTTCTGTGTCCCCATTTCCTCCACTTATAAGGACACCATTCAGATTGGATTAGGGCCTCATTTTAACTTAGTTACCTTTTCAAAGACCCTGCCTCCAAATACATTCACTTTCTGAGGTTACTGAGGGTTAGGACTTTAATATATGAAGAAGGAGATAGAATTCAGCCTCTCACACTAAGTAAAATAAGCCAGGTATCAAAGGGAAAATATTACATGATTCCTCTTATAGGTGGTGCCTAGAATAGGCAAATTCATAAAAAAAGAGAGTAGATTAGAGGTTACCAGGGGCTTGGGGGAGGGGGAAATGAGGGCTAATGAGTGTGAGGACGTTTGGGATGATGAAATTGTTCTAGAAATGGATAATGATAATGGTTGTACATTACTGTGAATGTATTTAATGCCACTGAATACACTTAGAAATAGTTAAAATAGTAAATGTTATGTTATGTGCATTTTGCCACAGTAAAAAAAACAAAAACAAAAACAAAAAACGAGACTAGCAAGAGATGGCGGGGAGGGGGGACTCCTTTTCCACTCAGTCTTATATGAAATGCTCAATTCCCAGAGGTACATGGGTCTCGTTTAAGCTGGGGGCAAGTCTGTTCTCGCTAGTCCCAGGTGCCAAGTGAGTGTCAGCATGTGTGGGGAGCACCTTTGGAGAGCTGGGCAAGTTTAGGAGTTTGGGATTTTACATAATCAAGGCTGAGACATTGGCTCTTTCTTGGGGTCTGGGGACAGGAGTGTCACCCAGTTGGGGCCCTGGTCCTGCCACCTGCAGGGTTGTGAGGTGAGAGGGGCAGTGCTAGGCAGATGCCTGGGTTTTCTCTTGATGTGCAAAGAGCAGGGCTTGGAGTCTACGGGCCGAGATTCCACCTGCAGATGACCTCCTCCCAGCGGGACCTGATCATAATCCCCAAAGACACAATCCTGAATGCCATCATCCCAAATGTTAAAATCTCAAAAATATAATTTTGGAAAAACATTCTTTAAAATATGTTTATTTACATTTTTAAAAGGGAGTTTGCTTGAGAAACATGTAAACACGTGACAGAACATTTTATAGGTCATTTTACATAATAAAATAGGCGATAATAGCACATAGATTTTTGTAAGCATAAACACTCAGGTGTGTAATGATAGTCACACTGGTATAACAGTTATGAGCAGATGAGCTGTATTCAGAAAGAACTATGTCTTTATGGACACACCTGCGGGGCTCCACCTTGCGGCCTCCAGAGCCAGACTGCTCTGCTGCAGTGCTGGGCAAATTGTTAACCTTTCTGTGCCTTAGTATCTTCATTTGTGAAGTGGGGGTAATAGCATCCAATGAGAGCAGAGGGCTTGGTACAGTATCTAAGCTTTGGTTAGTGTGAGCAAAGGGCTGAGTGTAGATATAGTGCACCTGCTCCATGAGTGCTGTTCCTGTGGCTGTGGATGGCTCAGTCTGTGGATGTGCGTTTCTAGCATAGAGGGCAAGGGCATGTCTCCAGAGCCAGACCCTGACTTTGCATCCTGCCTCCCTCCAGCTCATTAACCTCTATGTGCCTCAGTCTTCCCATCCACAAAATGGGGATAATAATGATAGCACTCAGCGTTGTTATGAGAATTAAATGAGTTAATTAATGCCAAGTGCTGAGAACAGTGCCTGGCACAGGGCAAGGGTGATGGGAATTTATTTGCTGTGGTGACTTTTACTGCTATATTACTCAGAGTGAAAATATTACGCAGGACACCCTGTCAGTCCCCAATGTCTAAATGGTTTGCTTGAGGTCCGCTGGGGGAAAGGGGCTTACCTGAGGCTGACTTTCTGGGTCTGAGCCCTGGAATCCTGTCCTGACAGCCCTGGGAGGTGAACCTATGGCAGGGCTGGCACCGAGACCCCCTAGAGCCACCCCCAGCATCTGCTCTTCTGCAGAGGGAGGCTTCCTTACCTGTGGCCTTCATAGGGCATGGGCCATAGAGTGGCAGGGGGCCCTGGCTCTCCCTGGCACATTCTGGGCTCCTGAGAGGGTGGCCAGGGGCCAGGGTGTCAGAGGGAAGGCGAGAGCCTTTTAAGGAAACATTTCTCTGCTTAAAAAAAAAGAGAGAGACAAGAAACATTGAAACACACAACAAAGTCAGTGGGCTGGCTGGCCAGCGGGCCTGGAATGCGTGGCTGTGGGCGGAGGAGGGAGGACGCTGTGGGGGGCAGCAGGCCACGAGGGGGCACCCAGGCATCGGGCACTTGGGCTGGGGATTGACAGCTCCCCCGCAGGGCCAGGTTCTTAGGAGGTGCCTCTGCCTTGGGAGGCCAGGGAAGGGACCTGCAGCCAGGATCTCTGGGTCTCCTCCTGTCTACTTCCTGAGAGGGGGTCTGGGCGGGAGAGGGGAGACCTTCCTTTTCATCTCAGAGAACACCTGTATATTCTGCTCCTGCTTCAAAATGCAGCCAGAACCGCCTCCCTCCCTCTCCCAATCCTCAGCTTCTAAATGGAGCTCAGAAACCCACCTCCTGTGAGGGAGGGGGCTGCTGGAGGCTGGGGCCCTGGCAGCAGCAGGCATCAGCCAGTCCTCTGGCAGCTCAGCCTGGCTAGCGGTTCCTGCTCAGCCCAAGCTGAGAAGAAAGGAACACAGCAAGGGTGCTGTCCTGGGAATTGTACTCCCTCCCCCAGGACTAAGGGACCCGTGGAGACAGAATGGGTTGGGAGAAGGCACCCTGGGGCCCTAGCCCATGACTTTGAAACCTTCCAGTCCCCAGAGCAGGGTTTGATGCCATGCTTGGCAGGGACAGCAGTGTCCCCTCTATCTGAGACCTAATTTTGTAGGCAGGACAAGCAGAGAGCCCTGCAGGCCACAGCCAGCTCTGGGGACTTTACCTTCCCTCCCAGTCTGTTACCCTGGCACCCTCTCCCTGAGCCCTAGGCTCTATCCCCCAGGTGCCTCTTCTAAAACAGTCACTCATAGCCCCATGCTAGTGTGAATTAAGGACCCTGGGCTTCTGGGGCAGTTCTGTTTCGCCTATGTCTCATTCTTCTGAAATTGGGACCACAAGTGATTAGTTTCCCTTCACATCTCATCTTGGGACTCAGACTGCCTGGGTTCAAATCCCAGTCACTATCAGCTGTGTCACCTTGGGCAATTTAATCTTTCCACGCCCAGCACCCCGTGGCTGGGGGAATAACAGTAGTACCCATCTTACTGGGTTGTTGAAAGAGTTAAAGATATTAATGAGGTAGGGCATTTATCATCATGCCTGTCATCCAGTACGCATTCAGTAGTACTGGATATTATTGTTGCTGGCTCTTTTCGGCCCCCTGTGATTCTCCCACCAGTCCTAGAATTCTGTGGAGCAAGGGGAGTAATTGCTAGGTCTCCACTTGGGCCTCTTTGCTGGAGAATGAGTTGTAGCCTGACTGTGTCAAGAACCCAGGAATGCCAACTCCCAGCCACCTCTGCCCCCTCCAGAGCATGGGGCACCCTGCCCCACAGGTACTGTCCTTGTCTGGGCTGGCGTGTCAAGCCTGGGGAATCCCTGGGCTGGTAGGATGACAGCATGTGGTCAGCTGGAGGGAGGGCTCCACTAGGGTGCCCATTATGCCCAGTCAGTACCAGCTTGGGCTGGGCTGAGGGCTTTTGCTGCTACCACTCCACCAGGCTGGTAGTTGGGGAGGGGTTGCCTACTGCCTGGGGGAGGCAGCTACCCCCACTTTGGACATCCATGGCTTGTTCCCAGATAGCCCCATGCCCGAGGGAGAGTCTCCCTCTCTGTGCCCTCTGTGGGCCCCTTGCCTGGTGTTCAGGTCGGGAATTGGAGCCAAGGTTGAGGACTGAGCTCCAAGAAAAACGTGTCCTAGCTAGAAAAAAGGAGCACATTCAGTCTCTGATAAATGCCCCTGCTAATTGTCAGGGTAATGGCTCAGCTGCCAGGCCTGGCCAGGGGAATGTTATCTCAGGGAAGGGAGCAATGGAGCCTTCCCTCCCTCCCCTCTACTCTCCTCCTCCCTCTCCCTCCCTCCCCTCTGCTCTCTCCTTCCCCCTGCCTTCTTCCTCTCTACTCTCCCCCTTTCCCTTCTTCCATCTGTCTGGAGGTCTAAGTTGCCATCTCCTTCTCCAGATCAGAGAGGAAGATGAGGATGATGAAGCTGGTGAAGATCACAGCTCACTCATAGAGGGTGCTTCTGCCTCTCCAAGCCTTCCACATGTATGAGCTGCACTAACCGATTTCTTGGAAGGGCTGGGGGTCCCTTTGCCTAACCATTTCCTACATGCTCTAGGAAACTGCCGGAGCTGGTAGGAGTCTTCTGCAGCTCTGACCTTCAGGTGAGATCCCTTAGCATTGGGGAGAACCAAGGACGTGACTCTCCCTTTTCTGAAGGTCCTAATCACAGTTTAAAAAAAAATGTAAAATGAATTTTACACTATTGTAGAAAATTCAGGACATAAAGCAAACAAAACAAAACACAACACCCTTCTTCTTACCTGAAGCCTCTGTTATTGAAATGCCAGTGCAGTGACCTCCAGTCTTCCAGCATCTGCATATTTGTCACAGAATTTTAATTGTGATGCTCATTTCATTTTTGCTTTTTGCAGCCCCCACTCCCTTTCCAGGCATTATTGCTGGAGTATTTTTTTCCATGTTGCTGCATAGTCTGCTGAAGAACTCTCGACCCAGAAGGTGTCAATGTGTGTGAGAGAATGGGGTGGGGGCATGGGGTGACCTCAGGAGGTGCTGGCTGTCTCTGGAGTTGAGAGATGCTCACCTGCCCTTTCTCTGTTCCTTCCACAGGTAGCTGCCCCCTGCGTTCCTCCATCCAACCATGAGCTGGTGGTGAGTGACAGCCCTTCTTTGCCCTGCTAGCCCTGCCTCCCCTCCTTCCGCAGCTCCCAGCTGCAGCTTTCTTTAGACCCAAATATGTTGGTAGCTGGGATGTCGGGCAATTAGGTGGAGGAGGAGGGTCGACCTCCCTGGGCCGAAGCAGGCCTGGGAGGAAATGAGTCATGAGGCCCCTTCTGATGAGATGCAGGGCCTGCTATTTCTAACCTTGAGACTTACGTCCCTAGAAAAACCCATAAAAGGGCATCGTGTGTGTCTCCAGGCCTGGCCAGGTGCCTGTTGTCCCAGGACTCAGGGGACCAGGGGCTGCTGTGGCATCTCCTTCTGCCTGCCTGGTCCTGGGTCAGGCAGCCCAGGACCAGGCAGGCAGGGCTGGAGGCAGGGGATGACCCTCAGAGTCCGTTCACCTGGGCAGTTTCTCCCTGCAGGCAACCTCTGTTCTGCCTCTAAGCCGCTTTGCTTTGCTTTTTCGCTCCCTTTCCATTCCCTCATTCCTCTTCCCCTCACCCTGGAATCAGGCCTGCATAATAGCCTGGACTGGGACGGGATCCCTGTGAGTTGTGGGCTGTAGAGAGGGTCCTTCTCCACCCTGATGCCAGCTGGGTTGATTTGGCGCACTGGGCACTCTTCCTCCCTGTCTCTCACCACCTTATCCTTCAGAGGTTTTCTTCCTCCCCACCATGTCCCTGGAGACAGACAAGGCTCTGAGGGCTGCTGGAGAGGGAAGGGGGCTGTCCGTGTGTACATGTATGTCTGTGCACAGGTGTGTGGATGTGTCCCGGAGGGGCACCATGTGGGCACAATTGGTTCAGCCTATGGAGGTACCTGTGGTGGTACTGATGTTGGCAGGAGCCTGGGGGCAGGGCAAGGCTTCCTGGGACGCAGGCAGTTGTAGGTACCTCACACACCTCTGCAGTGACTTGCTCAGCCCCAGACACTGGGCGCTCAGTCAGGCCACATTCTTTTTCCTTTCATCAATACCCACTTGCTGTGTGACAAGGGGCTGGTCCCATCCTGTTTCTTTCTGGACTTCAGTTTTCCTTTCTGTCGAAGAGAAGGGTTGGATGAGATGCTCCAAAGGCCCCCTCTATGCTGATGAATGTTCGCTTTCCCTCCCTCCCCATTTAGGGTGGTGGTGGAGTGATCTGAAGTGCACAGAAGTGCTTGGCACTCTTAGTGTCACTGCTCTGCGCACTCTGGCTCGGGCCCTTCCGGGGCTGTTTACCTTCTTTCCAGGGGCCCCTCCTTCCCTGGTCTCACTAGGGTCAGGCCCTCGTGGGCTTCAGCGCTGCCCACCCCTGCTGCTGCAGATGCGGAGTGTTATTCACACGGAGCCCAGTTGAGGGTCATCTGACAACAGCGGGAGCTGGGGGTGGAGTGCAGTCTGGCTTGGAACCACCAGCAAGAAATTGCGCTTGGATTGCAGAGGGACACCATGGGAGCCCGAGGAGGGCGGGCGGGGAGGGGTGAGTGTACATTTCTCCTGATTCCAGCTGAACTCCCACCTTGTGGCTAAGAACAGAATGTCCTTGGCTACTTTATGAGGCTGGGGGTCCAGGGTTTAGGGACCACCAGGCAGAAGCTAAACGTCTGGCTGCTGGGAGTCTCATGAGCTTTGTTTACATGAAGAGCGGTCAGAGGTTGGGACAAAAGGGAATAGGTTGGCATTCCAGCTGGAGGGACTGCAGTTAGAATCCAAAAGAGACTCCTGCCTGAGCAAGGCTGCGTGTCTCTATGCCATGCCCCACCTGTGCAGGGGTTTCTGCCTTCTGAGGAGGCTGGATCAGCCGCCTGGTGGTGAAATGGCTGTGACACCAGGCTGCCTCCCACGGTAAAGAGCAAGGGAGTTAGACCGCCTCCTTCTGCATCCCAGCCTCCCCGCTCCCTGGGCGTGTGACCCTGACATTGCTAACCTCCCTGGACCTCCATTTCTCTTCTTCATAATGGGAGTTAGTGATGGTACCTATACTGTAAGACTGCCAAAAGACCAAAGTGAGCACATTCATCCATTTGATGCATCTGTTTTCAAAGCCCTTCAATGCTGGCCCACCTCCCTGGAGCAAAAGCTCCAGGAACCAGGTGGTTCCTCTCTCGCCTCAGCTTCTTCTCATTTACCTCTGTCTTGTGATTTTCCTCTTTCCCCTCATCTCCTTCTTAGCACCTCACTCGCTCTGTTTCAGCCGCCTGGACTTTCCTGCGGGTCCTTGAGCATACATAATGCCTCCAGGCCTTTGCAATCACTGTTCCCCCTGCTTGGAATACTCTTTCCGCAGATACTCACAATGCTTTTTCCCCAGTCTCACGTCTTTTTTTTCTATTTTTGGCTGGAGTGCAGTTGTGTGTTCTTGGCTCACTGCAACCTCTGCCTCCCGAGTTCAAGCAATTCTCCTGCATCTGCCTCCCTAGTAGCTGAGACTACAGGCACGCACCACCATGCCCTGCTAATTTTTGTATTTTTAGTGGAGATGCGGTTTCATTATGTTGGCTGGGCTGGTCTCGAACTCCTGACCTCAAATGATCCTCCTGCCTTGGCTTCTTAAAGTGCTGGGATTACAGGCGTGAGCCACCGCGCCCAGCTGAACCTCAAGTCTTCACTCAAGTGTCAGCATTTCTCTTTCCCCAGCATCAGTCCCCCTTCCATGCTTCTATTGCTCCCAGCACGTACCACCCTATGGTGTGTTTTACGCTATGTATTTTACTTATTTGTCTTGTTTGACGAGCTTTGCCCATGCCAGTAGGTAAGCTCCTTTAGGACAAGGGATTTTTATTTGTTTGGATCGATGCTGTGTCCCCACTGCCTTGCGTACAGTAGGTGCTCTATATGTGTTTCTTGAATGGCTGGAAGGAAGGCATTCGGCCCAATGTCTGATAGATTAGGTTCTCAATAAACAGGACTGCTATGGCTAGTGGGTGGAGCTGTCGAGTTCAAAGGGTGGGAGTCCATGAGGGAGGGTGGCAGCTGCCTTTAGCTGGAAGCCCTGCTACTGTCCCTGGGGAGTGGGAAAGTGGCCCAGGGGAAACCGGGAGAAAGTTTGGCTTCCCCGAGAGCACTCAGCACCTGTTTCCTCACGGGCGGGCAAGGCAAGTGCTTTGAACAGGTTCACAAGAGGGAGGAAAGGGCGGGTTTTTATTTTTCCTTCCTTTTCCGTTTGCTGCCTGCCCTTCAGCCCCTGTAGGCTGTTCTCCGGCCTCCCTGCCCGTTCTCTGTCCCTCACGGTGTGTCTCTCTTTCTGTGTGTCATGTCTTCTTCATGTCTCAGTTCAGCTCCAGCTCTCCCTCTGGCCTTTCACTGATCTTGCTTAAATTCTAACCCCTGGGATTAAGACCCCTCCTCCCAGACACAGAATTTCTGCCCAGCTTCAGGCCTTGCCAGCCAAACATATTTCCCAGCCTGCACCCGGGCCAGCCAGGGCAAAGTGGCTTAATCTTCAACTATGTTTTCATCTTACTCAACAGATGTTGCCCAAGACCTTGGGTAGAAGGGTCCTAGGGTCACCACCCTCCTGTGAGGCACTGGTGGGCCAGGATGGAGAGGTGAGAGGGCTTGTTTTCCATGCATGCTCCTGATCCTTGGAAAGAGCTGAAGCAGCTTTTCTTGATTTTTGAAAAATAAGAGTCAAAGGAATTTTTCAAGGGTGATCGCCAAATGGGGTGGCCACCAAGGTCGACAGATGTCAGGCTTTCTGTGTGCAGGAGACCTGGACTGGGGGATGAATGGCGTGCAAATTGCTTCTCCTCACACTGGGGCAGCTGCAACACAGGGGCTTAGAATGTCTCTACAGAGTGACTTGGAGGTCTGTAGGTCGGGATGGGGAGTCTGGAGGAGAAGAGGTGAATGGGGGAATGGGAAGTGCCCAGCACGAAATCATGCTTGGATTGCGGAGGGACACCATGGGAGCCCAAGGAGGCTGGTTTCACCCATATTACTAATAATAGCTACAGTGAGAATTTAACCCTTTAACAGAACTTCATATCTGCGGAGCTTCATTCTAAAAACTTTAAAAAAATAAACTGATTTAATCCTGATGGCAGTGCAGTGAGGGAGGTGCTGGGATGATTCCAATGTCACAGACGAAGAACTGAAGCTGAAGGCCACAGAGCTATTCAAAGGGGGAGCTGGGATTCTTACATGGGGGTCTGGTACAAGAGTTCACCCTCCTCAGCACTAATAATGACTGATGTCACTGTTACTTGCATAGCACTTCCCGTTTTCAAAGCCTTTTTCATGATATGGGGCCATTGGAAGCCCACGGTGACTTGTTTGGAAGGCTGGCAGGCCCAAGCCCATCCTGGGAAGACGGGAGGGGCAAACTGTGCAGTGGAGCAAACTAGCTGACCTGCTCACGGTCACACAGCTCGCCATGGCGGGGCTGGGTCAGGAGTGGATTCTTGGTCTGCGTTTCTCCCCAGGCTGCCCTCCGTGCTTGTTCCTGATGTAAGTACCTGATGTTGCCGAGTGATGGGTTTCTCCTGGTCCCCTCTTTCTAGACAACTAGCTTCTGTTTGCTAGTAGGCTTGGGATTTGGGGGAGGATCTGTCCATCCATGTAACCATCCAGCCATCCTACCAACACATATCTCTTGAGCACCTACCCCCAGGCTTAGGACCCCTCGGTGCCAGGCGCTGTTCTGCGTGCTGGGGCTGTGAGTTCTTTTCTGTCACAGTTGTCAGGGCTTCTTGAAGACAGATGGGTGTGGAGCAGACCTGGTGCCACAGGGTGGAGAGGACTTTAGTCCCATCCTGTTCTTTTGCAGATAAGGAAACAGGCCCTGATCTTCTTAAGTGACTTTCTGAGGGTCTCCCAGTGTCAGATCTGAGGCCAGAAGGCACTGTGTGGCCTCACGGAAGGAGAGAAGGGTGTGATGTTAACCGGGAGCAGAGAAAGTGAGTGGAGCACTGAGCTTCAGCGCGCGGGCTCGCTCCCTCAAAGGTGATAGACAGTCACTTCAGCCGGCCCGAACTCCAGCCACCGGGCAGGCTAGGGGTGGCCATCCTTGGGAAATCCTGAAAAAATGGCTAATTTTCAAAGGGGAGGGGCAAAGTCTGAGCACTGCATTCCCAAGAGGATGCCAAGCATGGGGAGGGAGGTTGAAAACCCCAACTTGTGCGACCCCTAGGGCTGCTTAGCCTAGAGAGGGAAGACATGGGATGGGTGCGGAAGGGGAGTGAGAATATGTTGAAAGACAAATGGATTCATTTTCCGTTGTTCTGGAAAGTAGAACTTGGTAGGTAGAGCCTGTCAGAAAGAGGAGGAAACTCAGTCTCCTCATTTGCCAAAAGGGGTTCAAAGAGCTCCTTAAAGAAGGGCATTTACTACCTAAAACAGCTCCCTGGGGCTGATGGGGGCTGGCGTTCCATTGCTGTAAACCATTTCCATCTGTCAGGTATAAGGCACCGAGCTGATGGAAGATTCCCTCCCGGGGAGCTACCTGTCAGGCTCACTGACTGAGGTCCTGCCATTCGGCTGGGCTGCAAAGTGACACCATCCACAGAGGTCAAGGCATCCCTGAATGCACCGAACACCTCCCCGGTAACCCCCACTGGGAGAGACCCAAGTTGGGTGAAGGGTCCTGCCCTCAGGGAACCCTCTGTTCCGTGGGAGAGAGTGAACCACACTATGGAAATAGTGCCTTACTCTGGGGTTCTGACCAGAGTTGGTAGCCTTGGTGTTCATGGGAGGAAGTGATTTGCTCGTGCTGTGGTGGGTGGGGAAAGCTGACTTCCGTTCAAGCCTAGTTTAAGACCGGAGCAAATAGAAGAGAGGAGGGAAGGAGGGAGGGTGTTTTGGAAGGTAGCAGGGCTGAAGCAGAGAGGGCGTAGGACCTTGGTACAAAGTGCTGAGTCTGAGAGAGGGCCAGGCAGTCCAGTGTAAGTGGTTCGAGCAAGTTTCTCTTGCTGGGGGGAAGAGAGAACCTGGCAATCTTGTGTCACCAAGGCCCAAACAACCCTTGGTGGCCCTGCCTGGGGCTGGTAGTGGGAGTGGTGTGGTGCAGGAATGGGGGTGGTGATGAGCGTGGCAGGCCTGGTGGGCCTGAGCAGCTGTGGACAGAGGCTGCACGCTGGAGAAGAGAGAGCAAGCAGGTGTGTCTGGAGAGAGAAGGGGCCAGATATTGGAGGAGCCCACAAACCACACTGGGGGACTTGAACTTGATGTGCTCAGCACTAAGGGCTATCCTGTGTCCTTGAATGGGGAAGTGACCCAAAGCAGGGTATTAGAGCTGGGAGTCTGCTGCCAGTTTCAGGGTGGCTTGGCAGGGAGGGACTGCCAGGGGAGGGCAGGGTCGGCCGGACGGGGCTGGCACGAATGCTCAGTGTGGCTTCAAGGCTGTAGGCAAGGGTGGCCGCAGGGGCGTGGAGGAAGGCACAGCCTTCCAGTACTCTGGCCAAGTGGAGGAGGAGAGCCACATCCAGTGAAGGACATGGCAAGAGGGAACCCGAAATATCCCAACCTGTGCAAGCCAGCTGCAGTGGGGGTGTCCGCAGTTGCATAGCCTCAGCCAGGATTTGGGTGTTGGGCCCCTTGGGGTGAATTGGGAGAAGGGCTGAGGATAGGTGTGGTCTGGCCAGGCCCCTCCCCTTTTGGGAAATCAGACATAACTTTCCCTTTAATCGCATGGAGCCTGTTCTTTTTCCTCTGGTGGCCTGGGCCTGCTGGGAGAGGATGTGGCCCCTGGAGCAACTGAGCAGATGTACCTCAGGGTCCCAGGCTCTGGTGCTGGCGTTCCCTGCCAGCCCTGTCTGCTCGATGCTCTTTCTCTAGCTCTCACCTATTGGCTCCCACTTCCTTAAGACTGAGCAAGCGGAGAGCATGGGGCTCTGGGGGGCATAGACCTCAGAGGTCTCAGACAGACCTGATCTCACACCGAGCGGCCACCCTTCCTGGAAACTCCGCCTCCTCATTTGCAGAAAGGTGTTCAAAGTGCTCCTTCTAGAGTCCTTGCTTGTGACAGTGAAGGGAGGGGAGGCACGAGGCACAGAGAAAGCGCCGTCTCCCTCGGCTGCCTTCTGCCACTGCCTTGTTTTTGTGATTATGCCATTGATAGAGGGCTCTCACGGGGCTTTGTGGGTGCGATTAAATGGGGCCATGCCTCTAACGTGCCATCTCACGGCCTGCCGTGCTCCAGGTGCCCCATAAACAAACACCGCTCCCCTGCCCTCCCTTCGGTTCACCCCCTCCCTGCATCTGCTTATGCTTCTATTTTTGGAACGCTTGAGCCTGGAATAACTTTCTCTGAGTCCTGAGTCTGAGGCCATTCCAGCCCTCGCTAGCCCTCCCTGCGGACTCCCAGCTCCTTCCCCTCTGGACAGACAGTGTGACGGTGACCTCACAGTTCATTGCCCATGGCAGTAGCTGTGATGTCATGGGGTCTTTTTGGCCCCCAAACTGCCCAGATTCCAGGCCTCCCAGGGGGCAAGACTGGGGATAGTTGGAGGGTGGAAAGGGGCAGGGTGTGAGGAATTTCTGCACGGAATGTTCCTCCGGAGGCTGTCTGCATTCTGCGCACGCCCCTCCCCAGTCCCCTTCCCCTCAGCCCTGGGCTCAGGCTTGGGAACCTCCCCCCACCTTGTTTCCTTCCTTCAAAACAGCAGCTCCCAGATACATTTTTCCCAGCCCACCCTCCTTGCAGGCCACAGTGTCCTCCTGCGTGAGCCTCCAGGCAGTTAGGACAGCCACCCCCTAACCTTCCTGCAGAAAGGCCCCTCCTTCCAGCAGAAAGGCCCCTCCTTCCAGCAGAAAGGCCCCTCCTGGCCCCTCCTCAGGCCCACACAATGGAGGAGGTAAAGGCATGTGTGGAGAGGACATGTGTGCCTTTTTTTGGAAAAAAACTGAGGAAAGGATATGCAGCTTCCCTTATCCACCCTGAAGTTCCTGACCCCTAGAATTCAGGAAGTTCTCTCTGTTGTCTGATCTCAGTCTTTCCTACTGCAGCCCAGTTCCTATTCTTTCTGTGGAAGCGTGGTTAAGAAGTGTCTTCCTTCTGAGGACCTGGGCAGAGGGCCTGCTACAACTAGTCTTTACTTATTTCCCACAGGAAGGCAGTTATCAGAGGCACTGCCTGTAGATCATTGCCAGGGAGAGGAGAGCTGGCATGAGGGGAAGTGAGGAGCAAGGCTCAAACAGCGGCTCTCCTACAGACGGGCTGTGTAACCATGGGCAAGTCACTAAATCTCCCAGGCCCTCAGTTTCCTAAACTGTACCTGCAGTAGTGTTTACCTCCCAGGGTGGTTATATGGACTGGTGATCAGGAAGGTAAAACGCCCAGTACTGTGTTCCAGGCATTGCCAGCACTGAATAAATAGTTGTAGTTCTTGCACTAAGTTTGTCAAAAGGCATCTCAGGACCGGGACCAGGGCCAGGGCCAGGCAAGTGAGGCCTCTAGGGTGCAAGATCTGAGGAGTCAAATCTTGGAATCAAATTCCTCAGGATTATGCAAGTGCGCTCACAGGACCTGACAGTGATACCTTCTGAAATGTTGCACCCTGAGGGCTTTGCCCTAGTCCTCACTTCGCTTTGCTCTAACTGTTGGGTTTGGGGCTCTAGAGCAGAGGGCCCCTGCTAAGAGCAGGGCTTGATTTCAGGTAGCATTAGGTTCAAACCCTGCCACCTGCTCCTAAGCTGGATTCTGAGTTGTCCCTCCTGGGGGAATCTGGAAGACCCCGGTGGCACAGTGAGTCAGCTGCCCTCACTTTGGAAAGCATGGGGACCTTCAGCTCCAGGCTTTGTCCTGGGACTGGGCAGTGGGTGGGGTCGGGCAGAGGGGTCTGTATGTGTTTGGGCTCCGCCCACTTCATCCCTCTACAGCTGACTTGAGGAGGAAGGAGAAGAGCCTGCAGAGAGGCACCAGCTCACCCTGCCAGCAGGATGGCTGAGGGCTAAGTGTGAGGGCAGTGACATGAGCCTGGCAATGTGCTTTACAAACCTGGGAGCCAGCTCTGGCCATACCACGAACCTCGCCATGAAAAGCTAGGCTGGTCAGACCTGCCTGCACCTCAGTTTCCCCATGTGTGAAGCGGGGATGGAGGAGATGATGTCTTAAGTCCCTCTCAGAGCTGATGTCCCTAGGAGTGGCAAGCAAGGATGGTGTGTGCGTGTGGGGGATGGGGGTGGGTAGGTGTAGAAATATCCTGGCCAGGAATGAAGTGAAGATGGTCAGGGGCTTTGGATCCAGAGGGTCCCGGGAGTGCCAGCTATACTCACTAGGCAGTGTCAATGGTAGGGCTTCCCACTGGGCTGCAGTCTCCCTGCAGGGCAGGGGACCCTGCCCTCCTCTTACCAGTCCCTTGCCTTTTTCATTCCCAGTACCCCCAGGGCTGCAGTGGTTGGGAAACAGAGAAATAAGACTTGAATTCCCGGAGAGTTGCAATGGAAGGCGGAGGAGGGGCAGGCAGCACGCATGCTGGGCTGTGTTTGCAAACACTGCAGGACAACTCAAGTGTTTAGATGATGTGGGGGGTGGGGGTTTGGAAATTTTTAGCTTCTCAGAAAGCATCTCAACCAGTAAGCTGAAGGCATCTGATCTCTGGCAAGCTTTGCCCTGTGGCCCGCCTCCAGCTGGCATGGGGAAGGGGTGGGGGCAAAGGGGATGGTGCTCAGATGATCACTGGCAGGAGGAGAAAGTTTCTCTTGCATTACTGAGGCCTGTGGTTTCTAATATTGACGCCAGCTCCCTTGTCTGCACCATGCCAGACCCAGGAGGGGTGGGGCAGGAGGGTCGCAGTGAGTCAGGGTGGGCTGGAGAGGCCCTGGGCCTTGGGGATATGCGGGCGCTGACCAGACATCATAGTGAGAGCGGACAAGTCCTGAGGGCTTCCTGAGTGTCTTGTGCTCTTCCAAATGCTTTATGTGCTTTGTTGCATTTGATCCCCACAAAATAACCCTGTGCAGGCCTGTTGCAGAGCAGGAAGGACAAGGTGACCTGCTTGAGGTTGCATAGCTAGGTAGCAGCCGAGAGAACTGGAATGTGGACCCGGGCGGGAGCAGCAGGTCTAAACCCTGCCACCTGCTCCCAGGCTGATTCTGAGTTGGAGTTGTCCTGCTTGGAGGCAAGGGGGCTGCTAGCTCAGGCTGGTTGTTCTCAGAGAATCATCTGGGACGTGCGTTGCCTGGAAACCTGGTAGAAACGCATGTTCGTTCTTGGGTCCCACTGTAGCTCTAACCGTGTGTGTGTGTAGGGGGGTAGCTGGGGGGCCCAGGGGGTCAACAGCCCTCCAGGTGGTGCTATACACATTCAAGTTTGAGACCCCTGGGCTCATGCTCTGCTGAGGGTCAAGGCCTATTAGGAGGCTTTATCCAGAGGCGGAAGAGAGGCTCTTCCAGGCGCTGAACGGGCCTGGGCAGGTGCATCGTCTGTAGCTTGTCTACCCCACTCCACGTCTGTACATTCTAGGAGGCTGGATAGCGGACAGGCCAGGAGTGAGGGCATTGGAGTTGGGAGATTTTGTTTTGTGTCTCAGTTCTGCTGTGATCTGCCTTTTGAGGGTTCCCTTCCTTCCCACAGGAGGCCAGAGCAGCTCTGAGAGGAGGCAGCTGGGCTGTTCTGCCCGACTTCAGGTCTCCATGTGGGAATGTCAGAGCCCCTGGAGAAGAAGGGAAAGGCTAGGGGGTGGAGAGGGCCCCGGCAGGCTGACACCCTGGTTAAGGGATGGGTGGGGCTGGGTTGGAGGCTGAGGGGAGCACCTGGTCCTGACTAGCAGGCAGCTCTGAGAGCTCAGGCTTACCCTGAGTGGGTTAGGGGGTTAGTGGGTTAGGATTAGGACTGAGCTGAAAGAGGGCAGAACCTGGCATCTTTACTCCTCCAGAGCCATCCTCAGACTCCAGGTGGAGAGAGGGGGTGGACCTTTCAGCGGGGAGGAGAGTGGAGGAGATGTGTGGGAGGGGTTGACCCCTGTCCCCAAGACCCCTGTGCCTGGACCCCATCGTCCCTCTACCATCCCCAGCTTCCTTGGCCCTGAACTGCTCAGGAAGTTTCATCCCCTGGAGAGGAGTTTTGGCCTCAGCCTCCTGTCTTCCAGGCAGTAGGGGTAGACGAGCACGTTTGGGCCATTTCCGGAGAGAGCACTGTTACCTCCGCCAGCCCAGTCTCTTCCTCCATGCCCATCTCGGCCCACGCTGCCTCCCTGACGCCGGAATCTTTCAGAGGTCATTCTGTCCATTCTCCTGCCTTTAGACACGAGCAGCTCATCCCTCAGGTCTCAGGGGTGGGGTTGGAGCAGGCACCTCCTGTGTCAAGATACAAGACACTGGGTCATACTTGTTCTCACCAAGGTTTGCTTCAGAACCTTTCCAGTTGTGCTCAGGCCTTTCCACCCAATTCGAGGGCCCCATAACCACGTCACTAAGTTGGCAATGGAGCCCTAGATTCTGTTCAGGAGGTGGGCCCGGCATAGGAAGTTTCTCTTCTTGCTACGGGGAAAAATCAGACCACCTTTAGCTGGAAGCCCTTCTGTTGGTCTGGGTGAAGAAAGGAGGGTGCCAGGGTAAGGGATGGGATCAGCCAACAGGTGTTGACTTATGGCCCACTATGCATACATCATGAGCCCTGGCAGGAGGGAGCTTCCAAATGAATTGGTCAAAATGTTGCTTTGAATCCATTGTGGATGAAGGTAGAATAAGAATCACAAATAAAACAATCAAGTCATATATTTCCGTGATGAGATTATTCATACACTAAGGACCAGACAGGGAGGCGATTGGAGTTCAGAGGTGGGAAGGAGATCCCCACTTGCTGAGGTGACCAGGGAGGGCTTCCTGGAGGAAGAGAGCCCTCTATGTAAGGAAGAGGGGAAGGCATTCCACAAGAAAAGACCTGGATATGGGAATAGGCAAGAAGGGTTTAGGGGTTGGGGCTGATGGAGGAGAGCCTTGGTGCTTGGAAATTGAGGTTTGTGAGGCCCCATGGTGGGTGTCTGAAAGCTCACTGAAGTAATGAGACTGGCTGGCTGCACATTTCAGGCTGCTGGGATTTCATGTGGAGCCCCAAGACGGGGTTCAAATCCTACCATCCCTATTAGAGTTGGTGAGTTTGGCTCAGTCATTTAACTTTCTTACCTGTAGAGTGGGGGTAAAGGTAATAATAGTACCTACCTCCCTGGATTCTTAAGACTAAATGAGACACTGCAGGTCATTGACCCCCACAATTTGAGGGTGTCAGCAACTGTATGAACCAGAGGTCTGGCGCTGGGCACCGAGCATGGGTCTTCGGTGAAGCTTTGTAGAACTGGACGGCTCTAGCACTATTAGGATGGCTTTCCAAATGCCAAACCATTCCCCCTGTGCTTGCGGCCAGCCAGATTATGCCTGAGTCTTCAGTCCCTGTCTCGGGGGGCATTCTGCCCATCAGGGCCACCAGCCATGAGGAGAGAGCCCATCCCTGGGATGTCTGCCCTGAGGCCTCATGCTGTTTGTCCTTCTGTCCACAGCCCGTCACCACTGAGAATGCACCAAAGAATGTAGTGGACACGGTGAGTGATGGCAGGTGGCAGTGGGGGGAGCCGGAGTAGCGTGGGTAGGAGTGAGAAGGCCGGAAGTGGAGAGTGGGTTTGGGGGAGAGTGGGTAGATGTGGCTGGGGAAATGCTTCCAGAGTAGATTTGGGGAGCTTAGGGGGAAGTGGTGGGGCGGCTGCTGACGCTGGGAGCAGGGCATCTGACGATCCCTGTGTGTTTGGAAATGGGCTGCTAGGGAACTGGGCAGGCAGAGAGGGAGAGGCGGGGTGGGAGCTGAGAGGGAGCAGCCCGTGGTTAAATGTGGGCTTCCTTATGAAATATGCAGAATGTGAGAAAGCCAGGCAGAGCTTTCCAAACAGGGCTTTCGGATCTAGCTGAGACGGACAGTTTCCTCAAGGCTGTGTGGAAGGTGAAGGGAGGAAAGAAGGTTGGTTCTGCAGTGGGGAAACTGAGGTTAGCTTCTGAGAGAGATCTCATGGCGATGGCCAGCATGAAATCATGGGCTTGGAGATGAAGGACTTCAGTTCAAACCTTGACTCCGCCAAGGTTCTACTTATGTGACTGTGGGCAAGGCATGGGGCTGTCTGTGCCTCAGTATTCTTGTCTGCAAAATGGAAATAATAGTATCTCCCACAGGAGTGGTTGTGAGTTGTAAATGAGAGGGTTTGGCTAGCTCTGAGGGGCCTTGATATGGGCAAAGAAATGTGAAACAAACACCACAGTTCTTTCCCAGGCCCCCTGCCAGCCTCCTCATTTGCCACTCCTGACATACCCAGCAGGTAGAAGACTGGGGTGCCTTTTGGGTACTTTTCTTGCCTCCCCTCTCTGACTGCCTTTTCTCTGTCTGCAGGGAGGAGGTGCCTCCCAGGGTGGAAACACACGGAAAAGCCTCGAGGACAACGTGAGTGTGGCTGGGGAAAAGAAGGATGGGGCTGGGCCCCTGGTGGCCAGGGGGAATGGGGCAGGAGGAGGATAATGCCTTGTTTTGTGGACTTCCCGTACCCCTCTCTAGAAGGAGAGGCTGGGATTGTGGGAAGGCTTGTTTCCTGATGGACTAGGCCTCACCCTTGGCTGTGGCCTCTGTCTAAGCGGGATCCAGAGCTCATTCCTCTATGGCTGCGCCAGGCCTTGGTGCTCAGGGCAGGCAGGAGGAGAGAGGGCATGCTACAGGAGCCTGGCGTGTGATGAGTGGCCATGGACGCAAGGGGAAATGTGCAAAACCACAGCCAGGGGGACTGAGGGCTGAGGCCAAGAAGGAGCCCTGACTCTTAGGGGGTCTTAGTCCTTGGGGAGGTGGTAGAGTCTGCTTCCCTGGAGACAGCAGTCTGAGAAGATGGTGAGCTCCACTGCCTAGCTTAGATGCTGCTGGTTTAGTAGGAGGAGGCTGGGAGATGTGTCTCTCGGTCCCCCTGGGCTCCTGTTTCGCATTTTGTGGAGAGGAGAAGGGGCAGATGGCTGAAATGGAAGGACCCCACAGAAGGGCACATGCCTTGAGTCCCGTTTGGGGTTGGGCTTGTCTCCACACCCCAGGGGCAGACCCCCAGCATAGCGGGGCTTTCTTCTTTCTTCCCTGTCCCTCTCTGATAGTGCCCCTTGCTGGCCCCTCCATCCTCACCCACCCTGGGCTGCAGAGGAACAGGGAGTGGTTTTGGTGGTTGGCACAGGGGTAGACGTTGATGGCACGAGGCCCTATCATCTGACAGCTGCCTGACCCACGGCGGGGAGGGCCCTGGAGGGAGTGCGGGGGGAGCAGGAGGGGCAGCTCATGTAGGCAGCCTGACTCCTGCGGTGAGCCCACTGCCACTGCCACATTGCCCTGGGGCAGCCCTGCACGTCCAGCCCTACAAAGCGGGAGCGTCCCTAGGGCTGCCTGGGGCCCCTCCAGGAGGAGCGGGGAGCATGCCTCTCAAATTAGTGGGGAAGGCTCTGCTCAAGGTATGGGTGATTTCCTCTGGGCATGGTGTACTCATACTGGGGAGAGGCCCTTGTCCAGGTTTGTGATGTTTCTTGGGCTGAGATGCAGGGGGAACCTAATTTTTTTGTGTGTACCTACTACCAAGGATGTACTAGCTCGATGTACTCAAAATGCATCATACGTGCTCAATAAATGTGAGCCGTTCTTATTACTGTTATTTTGACTAAGGACCGGGAGCTGTGTTTTGAGAGCCTCATGACACCCCTGTATGGCAGAGGCTATGAGTCCACGTTATAGGTGAGGAAACAGGCTTGGCATTGCTGCATGACTTGATGAACGCCTCTCCATCCCTTCCTGGGACTGCTGCCCTATCCTTCAGCGAGGGGACAGGGTGATGGTGTGTGAACCAGGCCTTCTAGCCAATGGTCTGGGCACACTCAGGAGCCAAATCCTGAGCTGCTGTCCCCACATCCCCAGCCTGGGCCATCAGATGGATCCTGTCAACTACAGCTACAGGAAGAGAGAGTGAAGTCAGACATCAAGAAGAACTTTTGATTGCAAGAGTTTGCACGACCTTGGTCTGCGCACCTAGGGAAGAAAGAGGTGGCTGTTTAGTTGTGACTAAGGCTCTTTTGCATTTTTTTAGAAGAAAGCGTTGGTGATCTGGGATGAATGTGTCTGTGTGTGCCTATGTGTTGGGGTGGGTAAGGGTGCAGTCTTATCTGGATATGGGAGGAGGGACAAGATGAGTTTTGGAAACGTAAGCAAATGAGCAGCTTCCAGAATAGCCTGTGGACTGCAAAAGAGGAGAAAACCTAATTTTTCAGGCTCTTGTCACCTGTCTCAGGTTGGGTTGACCCCAGGGTCATTGAAGCAGTCCCCTGCCCAGCCGGGGGACTCTCCTGCTGTCCACTCCGGGGGAGGAGGGCCTGGGCCTGCTGCTGCAATAATGTGCCTGTTTGTCGAGCTGCCTTGCTGTCTCTGGCCCATGGCCCAGGACTCACAGGCAGGAATGGCTGTTTTCCTCCTGGCGAGCTAGTGTGTAGTGGAGTTTGTGGACAGTCGTACTTTGTGTCGTACTTTGTTTTGGAAAAATCCAGACTAGTGGGCAGGAAGGAGAGGAGAAGGGGTGTGGCTGAAGGGGGTGCTATGTGGGGGGTTGGCCGCAGCCCCCAGAGGAGATGTAGGAATGGGGCTGGGCCTCTGACTTCGGTCGGTCACCAATCTCTGGCTGCCTGAAGAGGCCCCTGGTGTTCACTTACCGACCCTCCTCCCAACTGTGCCCCTCTGGGGACCTGGGTTCAGGAAACGGCTTTTCTTTTGGTCCTGAGCTGTTATGTTTGGTCTGTGAACCTCAAAGGAAGGCAGGGCTCTTCCCACAGAGGCATTGCTTCAAACCAACCCCACCCAAGGCTGGGGGTTCCTGCTTCTTGCCTAATGGCAGGGAAGAAGGCAGCAGAACACAGAACCTGGGGTCATAGACCTTGAGCCATCCAGTAGTGTCTGAGTGGTGATCAGCTCTTGCCTGCATTGAGGACCAAGGCAAAAGAGTTGATTGAATCTGCAGCAGGAAGAATGAGGGTTAGATACCAGGAGGAACTTCCTGACAGTGAGAACAGTAAGACATTGTTTTTGGGAGGCTATGGAATCTCCTTTCATGATGCCCTTTCAGCAAAGGAAGGGCTGTGTTTTGGAGGTGAGGATAGGGGAGAGTTCTGTTTGGTGTTTAGAGAGTTGGAGGAAAAGTTCTATAATAGATCTATGTCTTGAGAGGAGCTAGGAATAAGCTCAAAGCCATGTGGGTAAAGCGCTTTGTGATCCCCAGAGAGGAAAGAATAGGATAACAGGCAGGCAGAGAGCTTATTTTTCTTTTTAAAATAAAGTTTGTAAGGCCCTGTAGTCATTTCCCTAGGGGCTCTCTGTGGAGTAGGCAGAAGATGATGTGGGCACTGTGCTGTGCCCGTTTTACAGATGGGTAAATGAACCTCTACTCCTCACACTGGCTCTGTTGATGAGTATCATTGTCCATAGAATATAAGCTCTCTGAGGTCAGGACTTTACTTCCTTCGTCCTCTGGTGTCTAGAACATGGCCAGGCACACAGCTGGTGGCACTTGGTGAATGTTTGCTGAATGAGAGAATGAGCATGAAGATTGGAGGCCCAGGGATGACCGGATGCCTTGACTTGCTCCCACCCTACTTGTAAAAAGCCTATGTGATTAGGCTTGCTTCCAAAGGCACCCACCTCTAGCCTTGGGTGAGGTCACCTGTGTTTTTGGAGCAGTAGGTTGTGTTTGCTGACACGCCCCCACCCCCCGCCCATTTGTTGTTCCCTGAGTTCTGTCTGTTGGTGTGCACCAACACTCAGACGTGTTACCGTTCATGTCTGGTCTCTGCCAGCAATGGTCACGTGCCCCCAAACTTTGCAGAAAACAGGAAGCCCCATCAGTGAGAGGGCAGCCCAGTGATTCATCAGGGGATGACAGTCCCAGCTGTTCGTCCCGCATCCTCTGCAGTGGGGTCACTGTCCAGGGCGGCTTCCTCCTCATGCCTCCCCTCCCCGACCCGCCTGGTGAAGCAGAGCGGGCTTGGACTTTGCCTTATCACCTCTGGAGGCAGCCTGGCCAGACTCTGTTTGGGCCAAGTTTTTATTTATCTTCGCTGGCTTTTTTGGGGTGGGGAGGCTGAGGAATGTGGAGTGTTGTAATGTTTGAAAGAGGGCGGTGGGGAAACGGGAGCCAGGTCTCCTGCCCTGGTTGTCCTGCTTACCCCTGCACCTTTGCAGGCTCCCAGCTCCCTTGGTTCCCCAGTTCCCCCTGCCAAGCCCTTCTCAATATGGTCCATTGTGTTTCTCCAGCTCCCTGGGTCTGGTCCTATGCTCCCGGCCACACCTCACGCCTTGGCTACCGTTGTGGCTTCCAGTTGTTCAAAGCAGCTGTGGTGGCTTCCTCCAAAAGTGGCTACGGATCAGCAACAGATGAAACCCGAGGGGCTATTTACAGCAGGGTGGCCCTGGGGCCTGGAGCAGGGCCTCGGGTCTGGGGAGAGTCAAGGACTCCTCATTAGTGACCAGTGGGATGGAGACGGATGAGGTGTTGGGTTTCTGTGTTCCTCTGGGAGGGTAGTTTTGGAACAGCCTGGTTTGGGTCTTGAAAACCAAACACAATCTCTCCTTGACTCCCTCCACCCCAGCTCCACCCCTCTCTAATCCCCCCACCCCTCCCCAAGCCTGACTCATGCAAACTGGAGTCCTTAGGGCCAGAAGAGCTGCGAGACTAAGAAACTCCCCATAGCCCCACTTGGCTCTTCCCTTCTTCACTGCTGCGGGGCTGCTCAGCACTCTGAGGCTGCTGGGACAGATGGGACAGAGGGGACTCTGGACAGAGCCTTCTCTCGGATGGCTGGATGGAGGACCCTCCTCTTAGCAGAGCTGCTCTAACTTGGGGCTCAGCTGAGAACTGGGCCTTGGAGTCCCCCTATTGGGGGGGACTGCAGGGCCAGGAGAGGGCTGCAGAGGCTCCTCTTCTTAGAGACTCTCAAGCCCCAGGTTGAAGTGTGAATCCTGCCTGCCCATCAACCTCCCAGGGACTTGAGGGTGAGTTATTCTGCGCCTCAGTCTCTTCCTTTCTTGTAAGATTGTGGTCCTGTCTCCTCCAAGAAGATGCTGCAGGAAAAGACCATTTTCTGAGAGGCATATGGGTGTTTGGAAGGCGTCGATGGGCTCAGGAGGTCTGAGAACCTGGAAGCTGGGCATCCCAATTCTGTGTCCTATGAGGTGGCTGGAAGGATGGGTGGCTGCCGGGGGCAGAGGTGATGTAGGGTGTAGATTCTCTACAGAGATGAATGTTTGGTTGTAACCACCCTTTTCATTTTTCTTGATACAAAAGTAACAGCAAAAACAACAGCTGTGACCTGGCGAGTGCCAGGTGATACACAGTACCTTATATGCATCACTCCTTTGGATCCTCCCTGCCAACCTGAAGGTTATCCCAATTCACATGTGATGTTACAAGAGGCCCAGAGGGGTTAAGGAACTGGCAAGGCTGCCCAGCAAGATGCTGGAACCCAAATTCTGTGGTCTGTGGGCCTCCCACCCTGGCTCTCACACCCACCATGCCATCCTGCTTCCCTGGGATGTTTTGGGTCCATTTGCTTACATTTGTACCCCTCAACAGCTCTGAAAATGGGAGTGGGTGAGATGGCCACTGTCTACCCACAGGCACTGGGCAGCGGGTCCTCAGGAGCATGGCTCACTGCCCTAGACCTCGTCTTGGTTCCTGCATGACCAACCTGGCTGTTCTGGTCTCTGAACTCGATTGAATGACTCGATGTTTCTGCTTTCAAGCAGAGAAGTATGGGGTGACGATGGCAGGACAGAGGGGCACCATCACTCTCGTCCTTCCTGTTTCTTTCATGGTGGCGGTGGTATTCTCTTTTTGGGGTTTCTCTTGTGTTGGTGAGTGAAATGTATTTCCATTGATTCAGTAACTGTCGAGTGTGCTCTCAGTGAGGATGGCACCGGCCTGGTGGGGTATACTCCTCAGCATTTGGGATTTCTTCCTTTTGTCCCTCTGGGGCTGGCACACAGGCAGGCACCCTCACGTGGAATCAGTGTTGATGGCTTTGGCTTCCGGCAGCCTGTGATTTTGCAAGGGTTAAGGCGGCAGGGCCGGAATGTTGGCAGAGAAAGGAGAAGAGGATCGTGTTTGCTCCTGTAGACAGCTCTCTGGTGCGCCCCTCCCACCATCCTGCCCACCCCTGCATAATGCTGCTTCTCTTCTCTCCTTCCCAGGGCTCCACCAGGGTC
Organism: Cebus imitator; assembly: GCF_001604975.1. NCBI lineage: Eukaryota > Metazoa > Chordata > Mammalia > Primates > Cebidae > Cebus > Cebus imitator. The sequence goes on from NW_016107404.1 coordinate 160,001, forward strand.
ACCCCGAGCATCCAGCCCCTTCTCCAACCCATCAGGTATGCCTGGTCCACAGGGGCAGGGGGTGGAGTTGCAAGCAGGGGCATCACTGTGGGTGCTCCTGTCAAGTCTTGCCTCTGGGTTCCCCAGACTGCAGCCATAAAGCCACGGGTGGGGAGCGTGGGCAAATGTGAAAGGCACAGGAGAGGATACCTGCAGATGCCCTTGGCAACAGCTGTGTTTTGAGCTCTTAGCCAGCCCTTGAGCTGAGTCTTTATTTACCTGCATGAGCTCATCTAGTCCTTGCAACAACCCCATAAGGTATGTATTTTATTCCCTTTGATAGATGCTGTGTTTCAGGGAGATGAGGTGACTGGTAAAGGTCACACAGCCACCAAGAGGCAGCACTTGGATTTATGTTTAGGGCTGGTGGGCATCGAGGCCTGTGCTGGATCTCTTCCTCTCTGCAGACAGGGGGTTCTGACTGGGCAGAGTCGTTTATGAAAGGAAAGTTCCCTATCTGGCTGGGCTGGCAGGGGCCGGGGGAAGGGGTTGCACAGTGGACTTTGTGTCTTGGCAACCCAGAGAGTTTGTTTTGCCCCCTCCCTCTCTGCCTCACCTTCACCCACTGAGGCTCCTGAGACAATTGTAAATGCCAGCCCTGGGATAGATCGAAGCCTCTGGCAGTTTCTGGCCCAGCTGCTCGCTGTCCAGACTGGAGGTGGCTCCTTAGAGAATCCCCTTGTTCTTTTAGACCTGGGCAGGTGGGTACAGAGTGTGATGCTGAGCCTGTCCGGTTGGTGACATTGTTCTGCCTTTGCGTCCTTCCCAGGATCCAGCCTGTGGACAGGGGTGGGTCAGCACCCAGGATGGTCCATGTCTGAGTCCTGGCCCTCACCAGCACGGCCCCTCTGGCTCCCCGTCCTGTGCTGAGGGAGAGGCTGAAATCCTAGGAGCTTGGCTTGCGAGTTTTTCTGACATTCTAGTTTCCTCCTTGAAGCCAGGACAGAAGGGTTTTGGAGGAGGGGGAGGAGGGGTGCTGCAGGTTAGCTGAGGCTTCCCGCCCTCACACCCACTTGCTTGCAGGTATGTGTGCATGTGGCTTCCTGTCCCAGACTGGTTACTGTCTTCTGGGACAAGATGGCGACCTTGGGTAGGCATATGGCTTGAACTGTCCTTGGGTAGGCAGATGGCTTCAAATAGGAACTTCACCCCCACAGCTGCAATGAGAAGCTTTCCACAGGGACAGGAAGTGGTTGGGACTCAGAGTCAAACTCTCCTTACCTCTGGCTGTTGGTTCCTGATTCCACTCAGGTCCCTGATATTCCACCAGAGAAGTCCTGCCATGCCTTGCCCTTGGCTACCCCATCTCCACGCCCCACCTGGGCTGGGATTGAACCCTGTGGAGTCTGGATTCTTCATGGCTTCTAGGCATCTGGGGACTTGTTCTCTCCAGTACCAGAGAGCCCTCATCACTTTTTTTTTTTTTTTTTTGAGTCAAAGTCTTGCTCTGTTGCCCAGGCTGGAGTGCAGTGGCACTATCTCAGCTCACTGCAACCTCTGCCTCCCAGGTTCAAGTGATCCTCCTGCCTCAGCCCCCCTGGTTGGTGGAATTACAGGCACATGCCACCATGCCAGGCTAATTTTTGTATTTTTAGTAGAGACAGGGTTTCACCATGTTGTCCAGGCTGGTCTTGAGCTCCTGACCTCCAGGTGATCCACCCACCTCAGCCTCCCAAAGTGCTGGGATTAGAGGCATGAGCCACAGTGCCCAGCCCCTCATCACTTTTAAATACTCTGGTGGTATTCCTCCTGCTGCCCTCCACTGTCCACTTTATCCCGCTGTGGTGAAAAGCTTGCAGAATGAAATGGGAGTGCTGCCTGCATTTGATAGAGGGGAGCGAGTCATTCGGAGGTTGGTGATGGGGTAAGAAGCTGGAGGGATGGGGGAGGTGCTTCTAAGAAGCTAGAGGTGTGCCTCCCCAGTGGGCATCCTGGACCCTTCCCCTGGAAGAAAAGTTGGGAGAGATGTAAAGATGTGAGCCCTTCCCTTCCTCACCCACTGCCCAGTGGAGAGGGGTGGCCAGCCTGGGGGCCTCCCTACTTCTCCGGGAAATGTGTGGTGCTGGCGGCTGCCTGCCACCACAGCAGCAAGGGCTCAGTGCCCTCTTGTTTCCTGGGCCCTTAGAAATCAGGGAGGCCGCTGCTGCCAAGAATCAGCTCTGGCAGGCAGTGGGAGCTGCCAGAGGTGGGTAGAAGGCCAAAGAACAAAGGGCAGGAGTCAGCCTGCCTCTGGGAGGGCTGGAATGTGTGCTGTGGTCTGGCTTACCTGGAACCCAGGTGAACGTGTCACCTGAGCTGCCCCTTCCCCTGAGAGGCCTCCCGCCCACTCTACAGCTCCGTGGCTCAAGAGCAAGGGGCGGGCAGTGGAAGGCTCCTTTCCAGGGCTGGAGAGAGCCCAGCGCAGGCTCTCCTTCCTCTTCCAGAGTGGTCTGGGCTCTTCTGGAGACTTCTGCCTGGCCAGGTAGCCACAGTGTGTTGGGAGCCAGAGCTCCTGGGTTTCTCAGCCAGTCGGGCCCTGACTCTGAGCTCTGGAGTTACAGATTGAAGGCAGTAAGCCCACAGGACTGATGGGAACCAAGAATTGGTGTCATCACAGTTTGGTTCTGAAATCACCTGAGGTCTTTGCCAGCCCTACCCAGCTTGTTCTCACCGGGACACCCATGCAGCCCACACTGCCCTTGCCAGAAGAAGTGCTGGTCTTGGCCTTGGGTCGAAGAACAGCTAAGCACCCTGGGCTGCATTTGGGGGTCACATAGGGTGTGTATGGGGTGCAGCTATCTGGGACCTTCCCTGTGGGCTGGATTTTGATCTGGACCTTCCGCTGCCTGCTGTTTCCCTAGAAACATGAATGTGAGCCGGACCATGGAGGACAGCTGTGAGCTGGACCTGGTGTACGTCACAGAGAGGATTATCGCTGTCTCCTTCCCCAGCACAGCCAATGAGGAGAACTTCCGGAGCAACCTCCGCGAGGTGGCCCAGATGCTCAAGTCCAAACATGGAGGCAACTACCTGGTGAGGATGGGGCCTCGCGTCCATTGTCCAGCACCCTCTGTGCTTCCCTCTACTCGCCACCTCTTCGTGGCTGGTATCCCTGCCACCAGCCCCTGTGCCAGCACATCGTCTTCCCTTTGTTTATCTGCCCTTTCTCCCAGGCAGCTCTCGTGCCTGAGTCTTCAGTTGCTCTCCAGCCCAGCTCTACGCTAAGGAGTGTGCTGCAGCTGGAATGCAGCATCTGGAACTCTGTGTGTGCATGTGTGTGCTGGCCAGGAGGAGAGTAACAGGAAGAGTTCAGGTTATCGAGCGCTTGCTGCTAGCCAGGCCCTGTTCCAACGCTTTCCACGCACTGAGCCTTTGCAGCAGCCCTAGCAAGCAGGTACTTGCTGGAGCACAGAGAGGTGGGGCTATTTGCCTAAGGTTGCAGGGTCCGAAATTGGCAGAGCTGGCACAGGGTCAGTACCTCTGAGAAGTCTGAGGGACGAGTCTTGGCAACATGCATCTTAAAGGACCCTGGGTTGCTGGTACCTGGCTTGGCCTGGCCCAGAGGAGTTGCCTGACACATAGGAGAGAGGTGCTGGCGGTGGTCTACACTAACGTAGAAAGGTGGATCCGTCCTTGGCCCCAGAGGAGGGCTCAGGTCCATTCTACAGGGAGGTGCCTAGGGACTGGACCCATGGATCTGATCTGTACAACTTCAGGTGGCTGCCCCTGGGGTGTTTGAGGTGGGAAGCAGGAGGCTGTCTTCATTTCCCAGGGACCAGCGGAACAAATGAGGCAGCCCTTTCTATCCACATTTCACCTCTGTGGATTCAACCTACCATGGGTTGAAAATATTCAGAAGAAACTCCAACAGTAAATAACAATAAAAAACAATACAAATAAAAACAGTACAGCGGAACAACCAGTTGCATAGCGTTTATATTGTGTTAGGTATTACAAGTAACCGAGAGATGATTTAAAGTCTACAGAAGGATATGCATAAGTTACATGCAGATAGTACACTATTTTATATAAGAGGCCTGAGCATCCATGGATTTGGGTATCCACTATCCATGGTGGGGTGGAGGGGTCCCAAATCCCCCACAGACACCAAGGGATGACTGTACCTTAAATTTGGTGTCTCAAAATAACAGAAATGTATTCTATCACAGTTCTGGAGGCTGGAAATCTGAAATCAAAGTGTTGGTGGGGACATGTTCCCTCTGAATCCCATGGGGGAGAATCCCTTCTTGCCTATTTCTAGCTTTTGGTGGCATTCCTTGGCTTGTAGACCGTCACTCCAATCTCTACCTCCATCTCCACATGGCCTTCTTCATTGTCTCCCTCTGTGTCTTCTCTTCCTACAAGGACGTCAGTGATTGGATTTAGGGTCCGCTCTACATCCAGGCTGATCTCATATTGAGATCCTTAACTACTTATGTTGGCAAAAGCACTATTTCCAAATAAGGTTGCATTCTGAAGTTCTGGGCGGACATGACTGACATTTTGAAGACACTATTCAACCGCTATAGAGATCCATCTGTTAGCTGCACTGGGGCATTCTTGAGTCTGGCTTTAAACATCAGAAAGTCCTGGGTTCAAATTCTGGCTCTGCTCTTACTAACTACGTGATCTTGGCTGTTTAGCCTCACTACTTCTACATCTGTAAAGTGGGTCTAAGATCTACCTCTTTTGGTTGTTGAGAGAATTAAGCCAGCTGTTAGATGTAAAGTCCTGGCAGGTAGTGGACATTCATTGAGTGATGGCCGTCATAACATAATAAAGTGTATTCCTTTACAGAGTGCAAGAGTGGGTGAAAATCCATCTAAGATCCTTTCTGATTTCAGGAGTCCAGGGTTCTGTGGGACTTGGTGCCCTGCTACCCCTCTACCCCTCTCTTTATCCTGCCTATTCCAGACTGGGCTGCCCCCTTTTCTCCCCAGGACTCAACACGGTGGCCTTTGAGTTTCCCAGGCAGTGGGGTGGAGGTGGGAAGTTCTGCATGCCCCCTTCGGAGGTAGAGGCAGGAATTCCAGAGACTGGGGAATTCCATGGGGTGTGGTCAGGCGTTGCAGGGCATGTGCTGGGAGAGGCTTGTGAAGGGGCTGATTGGGCCCACCAGAATGGTTTGCCCCTCTGATGGAGGATGTCTGGTGACAGAGAAGTTGCAACCTCTTGGGGTGAGGTTCTAAAGTCAGCGTGTGATGTGGAAACCAGAGATTGCCAGCTCATTATCATCTTATACCACTGGATCCGCGTTCAGTGTGGCAAGAGGCGTGTGAGACCAGAGACCAGTTCCAACCCTTCTCCTCTTCCGTTTGGGACATCCGCTCACAAGCGGGGTGGCTGAGTGTCCTTGTCTCTCTCTCTCCCACCCTCTTCATCCCAAAGACCTATAGTTGAGTTCCTCTTGGTGGCAGTGCATCTGCCAGGACTCACCTGCACATTCACATATGGATAGAATTCCTGTCGGGGAGAGAGCGAGAGCAGGCACAGGAGGTCCAGGGAGCTCATGGCTGGTTTCTGGCCAGGACCCTCGCTGTGGGAGGACTTCAGCACTCTGCTGTGTGCTGTCATGGGCTCTTTAGAGGAAGCTGGCGATGATACCACAGTCCTTCCTGGGACCAGTGGGCTTCCTTGCCGTGGTTCTCTCCCCTTGCCACCCTCCTCACCCTCACCTCCTCATGCCGTCTTCCTTTCTCTCCTTCTAGCTGTTCAACCTCTCTGAGCGAAGACCTGACATCACGAAGCTTCACGCCAAGGTGAGCCAAGGGCTGTTTTGGGTGGGGGTGTAGAAGGAGGACAGATGGACTCCCTCCCCGGGGTTCCCACATAAGAATCTTGGGGAAAATGCTGTGACAGTTTGAAAAGCCTATTCAGAGTGCCATCTTATGTCTGGAAAATGGAAAATGATCTATTTATTGTTTCCATAATGCAAATTACAGAACATGAAGCTTGGGGCAGTGACTTTACACCTAGATCTGCCCACCGGGGAGTACACAGAATCTGATGGGTGAGGCTGGAGTTGAGAGATGTTTAGTTTTTGGATTTAAAGCAGTGGAGTATCACTGCTTTTGACATTTCTGCTGCTGTTTTTCTTTTTTTTTTTTAAGCTGGAGTCTCCCTCTGTCACCCAGGCTGGAGTGCAGTGGCATGATCTCAGCTCACTGCAACCTCCCCCTCCTGGGTTCAAGCGATTCTCTTGCCTCAGCCCTCTGAGTAGCTGGGACTACAGGTGTGCACCACCATGCCCAGCTAATTTTTGTATTTTGGGTAGAGATGGGGTTTCGCCATGTTGGCCAGACAGGTATCAAACTCCTGGCCTCAGGTGATCCACCCATTTAGGCCTCCCAAAGTGCTGGGATTACAGGCCTGAGCCACTGCGCCTGGCCCTGCTGCCGCTTTTTACTCTGTTTGCTCAGGGGCTGCATGTGGGCTTTGCCAAGGGCGTCTGCCCCTGGCTCTGAGTCTGGTGCCTGCTGCTGTGTGGCCCTGGGTGGGTGACAGGCTTCTCTGGGCCTCAGTGCACCCTCTGAAAGTAGCCTGGCTGGATGAGGTGTGCTCCATGGGCCCTTGCAGAGTTCTCTTTTACTTTAAACTTGGTGAGTCTAGAAAGGTTTGGAGAGGCCTGATGCCCGCTATCCAGGTCTGCCCTTTGCACCCTGAAGACTGCTCTTGGCTGGCCTGAAAAGCAGATGGTTTTTGTGTCCACGGCCTAGAAAAGAGGCATGAACATCAGGCGGCCCTTTGCTTTTTCCTCCTACACCTGAGCCAGGCCTCAGGGTTGTCCATGGGAGGAGAGCTTGAGGACAGTGCTTGGGGCCTCAGTACATTGCAGGTCAGTCCTATGGCAGGGACCTGGAGGTCATCAGCTCCAAGCCTTTCTTTTTTTAAATTTTTAACACACATATGGGGAAATTGAGGCTGGAAGAGGACATGAAGCCTAAGGCCCCACAGTGAGTCAGTGCCAGGGCCAAGACCTGGGCCTAGGGTCCCTAGTACTGGGTCATGCATGGCCTTTGCCCATCACACCCCAGCCTACTCGCTGGCCAATGAACAGGGAGGAACCAAGTCCTGGCAGGAACCAGCAGCTAAGGGCCGCCCCCCAGGACTGGCATGTGGTGTATATGGCACCCGCTGGCTTGGTTGGCTCTACAGGGCTTTTGCCCTCTTCTCACTTATGGCTTGGGCTGCAGGTACTGGAATTTGGCTGGCCCGACCTCCACACCCCAGCCCTGGAGAAGATCTGCAGCATCTGTAAGGCCATGGACACGTGGCTCAATGCAGACCCCCATAATGTCATTGTTCTTCACAACAAGGTCAGAGCTGTGGCGTGTGTGTGTGTGTGTGTGTGTGTGTGTGCGGGCACGCGTGTATGTGTGTGTGTGTGCATGCATGCATGTGTGTGTGTCTGGATGTGTCCTTAGATGACTGTGTGTACCCGCCTGTATCTTTGGATTTTGTGAGCATGCAATGTGGGGGACATCAGCTTATGTCTATGGCAGTGGATGATGGATGATCAGCTGTGTTTCTTTTGAGACTCAGCCCCCCACCTGCTTCCCTCCCCTGGGGCCCCTTCCTCCTTATGGTCTTCCTTAAATCCACATCCCTCTCTCCAGCCCCGACTCCTTTCCACAAAGGCTTCTAGATAAGCTCTGGTGCAGCAGGACTGGCTTTGGAAATAAATGCTTTTGTGTTTTGTGGCTCTTTCAGGGAAACCGAGGCAGGATAGGAGTTGTCATAGCAGCTTACATGCACTACAGCAACATTTCTGCCAGGTAAGAGGGGCCGGCAACCTCCCATCCCCTGAACATGGACAGTGTGACCTCCCTCCTCTCATCCACCCACAGCCCCTCTGTTCGCTGGAGTGAGGAGATAAGCACAGAAGGAATGAGGACGGGTGCAGGGGTCCCCAGCTTGGAGGAAGGACCTGTGGACAGAGGATGGGAGGGAGGAGAGTCCACTTCTCTATCTGGGGCTCTCGTGGGCAGCCTTGGGAGGCAGGCCCTGTCATGAGCACCCCGTGCAGCCAGCTCCTCAGAGCCACTTTTCCTTGCCAAACAGCCTTCTTTTTCCCTGGGCCAGCAGGAAGGGAGTCAGAAAGAAATGTCAAATCAGAGCTGGGCTGGCAGAACAATTAGAAGTTATTCCTCTGCCATTTCTCATCCATTCCTCTGCCTCTGGACAGCAGGCCCCTCTTCCTACCTAGGTGTTTGGAACAAGAATAAAGATCATCCAGTCACTGACTCCCTTTCTGAGCCCGCTTTGCAGGGAGGCAGAGGGATTCACCCCTTTGTTTTGTTATTCATTTAACAAGGAATATGGCGGGGGGCGGTGGCTCACGCCTATAATCCTAGCACTTTGAGAGGTCGAGGCAGGCGGATCACTTGAGGTCAGGAGTTCGAGACCAGCCTGGCAAACATGTGAAACTCCGTCTCTACTAAAGGGCCTGGTGGGGCGGGTGCCTATAATCCCAGCTGCTCGGGAGGCTGAGGTAGGAGAATCCCTTGAACCTAGCAGGCAGAGGTTGCAGTGTGCTGAGATTGTGCCACTGTACTCTAGCCTGGGTGACAGAGGGAAACTCTGTCTCAAAAAAAGGAAAGAAAGAAAGGAAGGAAGGAGGGAGGGAGGGAAGGAAGGAGAGAAGGAAGGAAGGACCAATAAATATTGGACAGCCACTGTGCCAGGCTCTGTTCTAGGTGCTGGGAATGCAGCAGAGGGCAAAGCCAGGCCACTGCTTTCATGGGCGTTAAACACGTAAACAAATGCCTTAGTAACAGCAGGTGATAATTATCATGAAGAGTAAAGGGACTTGAGAAGGGCAGTGTCGAGGCAGGCACGTAGTCAGAGAAGGCCTCTTGACAAGGCAACACTGGAGCAGAGACCTGAGTGACCAGGATGGGAAGGGCTGAGTCATGTCAAGCCTATGGGATGAGCCCTGCACACTGAGAGAAGAGGAAGGATGGGAATGCGAGGGGCTGGGGTGTTTGAAGATCAGCAAGTGGGGGAAGAGGAAGAGGAAGGGAAGCTGGGAGATGGCAGAGCCATGGAGCCTCGTGGCCTCACTGAGGACTTTGGAGTTTGCTCTTAGGGTGATGGGAACTCACTGGAGCCTTGTGATCTTTTCACTTCAAAGCAATTTCTCTGAGAGCTCTGTGAGGATGGGTAGAATATTCTGTGGAGGGCCTGCTGTAGTTTTAGGACTTTGAGCAACCCAAGCCAGTCTCATCTTTGCTTAATGATGTGCAAAGATGAGGCTGTACCCCTACTGCACTCCTGTAACCCTACTGTGTGCCACATGTGCCAGGCTCTTTATGGATGTTCCCTTACTTCATCTCCATAGTCACTTTTGAGGAAGGGGGCAATTCTCACTCTCATTTGATGGGTGAAGAGAATGAAGTTCAGAGAGATTCAGGAAGTTGTACCAGGACACAGGGCTCATAAGTGGTAGTCCTGAGATGGGTTCCCAGACTGCTGAGCTTTAAAGCCCTGGGCTGAGTGCTGCCCCACACGGGATGGACAGATGCTGAAGCACTCTTTTCCTGAAAGCTTCTCAGCACGGGACGGTAGGGGTAAGAGGCTTGTCTGCCCTCTAGGACAAGGGCTGGCTGGAGGGCTCTGCAGGTCTGAGGGAGCAGGGGTGGGGACAACAAGGGGCTCTTGGACCCAGGAGTTGCCTCTTTTGACCACCTGTCTCTCCCTGCAGCGCAGACCAGGCTCTGGACCGGTTTGCAATGAAACGGTTCTATGAGGATAAGATTGTGCCCATTGGCCAGCCATCCCAAAGAAGGTGGGTCTCTGGGGCTCACATGTATGTGTGTACTCACTTATGTGGGGACTAGACTAGCGTACCCACAGGGATGGGATAGCTGTGACTAGGTGGGGGTGTGCCAGGCACATGTTTTCAGATGCCAGCCTGCAGTGGTATGAGCTCAGGCACACAGGAGAGCCCAGGAGCCAGCCTGTGGTGTGTGCCCCTGGGTTGGCATGGCAGTTGGCTATGAGGCCTGTGCTAGGGAGCAGTGCAACTGTTGTGGGGAAGCATCGGTCTGGGGATAAGAAGGTGCTGGTATAGGAAGGCGTGTGCTGTTTGGGCCTTGGAGGCAGGATTGCTTCAGTGCTTGGATGAGTCTACAGGAGACTGCGTCACTGCCTCCTGCGGTGGGAGGTCAGAGACTCACGATAAGGGTCACCTTCTGTTGGGAGAGTTTAGATAGTTTTACTGAGAGCTTTCAACCACATGATCTCATTGGAGTCTCACAATAGCCCAGGCGGAATGCAGGGCAGGGATAGATTTATTCATTCAGCAACATTTAAATCATCTACTATGGCTCCAAGCACTGAGATATCTAGGCGAACAGGACAGAGTCCTTTCCCTTGGCGAGCTGATATCTAATGAGAGAGATGGACATGAAACAAATAACCATACAAACAAGACAATGTCAGATAGTGACGAGGATAGAAAACAAAGAGAATAGAGCACTGCAGACACGAAAACTGATAGGAGGGGAATGGGGCTCTTTTAATGGGGATGGTCGGGGAATACCTCTTAGAGGAGGTGAATTTGAGCCTAAACTGGAATCATGGTGAGCTATCATGTGACGATCTAGGCATCCCATTTAGCAGATGAGAAGCTGGGCCAAGGCAGGGGGCATGGCCATGGTCTATAGCGATTAGTGGCAGAACTGGAAAGTACATGAAGGCCTGGCAATGCCTGGGCTAGGGCAGTGCCCCCGGTTGTGTGACCCCCTGTCCTGAGGGATCTTGCTCTGTATATGACATGTTGCTCAATGATATCCACGGGAAGGCACAGGCAGCATCAGGGGCAGGTGGTCTTAAGGGGAGGCTGCAGCCAGGGTGGTGGGAAACCCAAGCCCAAGCTGGAGATCTGGACGGTAGCTCCGTTTGCTGCTGGGAGTCTTGGGCCTGCCACCTGCTGTAATGTCAGTACCGTTCTGCGCACTGGAGATGTGGTGCTGAATCTGCCAGGCAAGGGTTCATGGAGCTCAGCTTCTAGTGGATGATACGCACACAAGGAAACAATCCAGATAGACAGGAGAGCTGCGAAGAAAAAAGCAAACCACGAGGGCTAGAGAGTGGTGGGGGTGGCAAGAGGGCTGATTCAAAGGGAAAGGCCTTCTGAGAAGGTGACGTGTAACGTGAGATCTGGGTGCGGAGAAGAAAGCCTCCAGGGGAGGGCCTGGGGTGAAGGATACAGAGGGATAGCACCGAATGCAAGGGCCCAGAGGCCAAAGCATCCTGTCTGCCTTTCTAGCCTGAACACACTGACTGGGCCAACAAGGGCCTAGAGCTGCAGATCTTCGAGCTCTCCAGCCTCACCATGCTGAGGGTCCCAACACATACCCCATCACCCCACCTTGCTTGGCTGGCAGGAACTGTGCTGTCCCTGGTGGGGCCTATCCCCACCCTTATAATGGGAAGCCCAAGAAGTGAGTCTTCAGGCAATACAGCATCTTACGGTTAGCACAAAACAGTTGCTAGCCAGCCTCAGAGTCAGCAATCAGAAGTGGGATGTCTTTATGCGCAGACAATTCTGGCTAGGTCCCCGACAGCAGCCGTGGATCCATGAGAGTCTTCCTAGGGAAGAAAGAATGATTGGTCAAGCACTGCCTTCTCAGTCTCTGGCTTGTCATGTGTGTCTGCTCACCGTGATCATGGTGTGGCCTTTGACCTTGAAGGATAAGGTTACTAAGAGAGAAGCATGCTGTTCCAGTGGCACAGTGTGGCTTGGAGAGAATGGGCACAGAGTCACATCTCTGAGGCTGAGCAGTGAAGGCCTGGAGGCCGGGGATCAGTGTCATCTCTCAGGAATAGGATTATCTGGGGATTCCCTGGTGTATTAGTCCATTTTTCACTCTGCTGATAAAGACATACCCGAGACTGGGCAATTTACAAAAGAAAGAGGTTTAATGCACTCACAGTTCCACGTGGCTGGGGAGGTCTCATAATCATGGCAGAAGGTAAAAGGCACGTCTCACATGGCAGCAGACAAGAGAAGAGGGAGAGCCAAGTGAAAGGGGTTTTCCCTTATAAAACCATCAGATCTTGTGAGACTTATTCATTACCACGAGATGGGGAAACTGCCTCCATGATTCAGTTATCTCCCACTGGGTCCCTCACACAACATGAGGAAATTATGGGAGCTACAAGTCAAGATGAGATTTGGGTGGGGATGCGGCCAAACCATATCACCTGATGTTCAATATGTGTTTGCATAGCATGCAGTTGGGGGCGTGTCTCTGTGGGTGTGTACATTACCAGTGTCTGCCTGTCTCCTATCTGACACTGCCTCTGCTTGTGGGCAGGTCACCTCTCTGAGCCCAGATGTGAAAATGCAACTGTGGATTTACTATGCATTTGTTGCCACTTTCCTGCCTTCTTGTCAGTGTCGCTTGCAGAGAATGGAGCAGATGGAGCAGAGGAGGGCAGGGAAAGAGAGAGGGAAGGGCTTTGCCTGTAGCTCTGTCATTCATTGTTACCCGCCCCCGGACTCATTGTCCCCAGAACACAGACACATCCTGTTGGCGTGATCCAGAGATCTGATAGGAACCGCTATTCCAGGTTTCCGGCTTGAGTAATGGGGCAGGGGGCTGGGCAGGGGCCTGAATAGGAGCGGGTGCTGCCCATCAGATTATCTTACTTGAGTAGTCTGAAGAGGCCCCACCCAAGCCCAAGGACAGAGGCCCACAGGCCTGGAGGGGGGCCAAGGAGCCTAGAGACAGGAGGGGGTCTTATCATGGTCATGTGGGTTCTAGTTCCACCCTCCTCAAACAGCTGCTATTGGCTTCTGCAGAGCGTCAGAATACATTCTGATTGGTTTAGCTGCCTCAGCTTGGCATTCCCTGGCCAATCAGAAAAGGGAAAGTGCTGACCAATCGACACAGAAGGACTGATCTCTAGTTTATTGGGCAGATACATTAGAGCCCAGATTTCTTTCCTGCTCTCGCCACCCACTCCCAGCTTTGTGTGTTCTTGCTGTGTGTCTCTGGAGTGCAGTGGCCCCTTCTGGACCTTATTTATCCTCTCTGTCTAGAAGTAGAGGGTGTGAGCCAGTCCTTCCATTCTTCCAGCAGATCTTTGTTAAAGAATTGGGGGATGTTGACCCTCGAGATAGGAATACTTATTAGAAACTAGATATAAATACCAAATAAACTCAAGGATACCGAGGGACTTCATGTACTTTAGTGTGATATAGAGAAAGTGAAAAACTACATTTATTAAAAGTCTTGCTCACTATTTGCTAGACTATCTCTTGTGGCTGCTGGATCTGTGGGCAGAACTGGGGCTGTGAGTATAAGCGCAAGCTTGGTTTGAGCTTTGTGTGTTTTCTCATTAGCTGCTTGGTGGTTGGGTCTGCCTTGTGCAGCTAAATGATGCTTGTCAGGGATGTGGGTGGAAATTTTGGTCCAGCAGGAGATTCTTGGGCTGGGAGTGAAGTAGGAAAGAGATGTTCATGTTGACCACCAGAGGGCGGTAGCAAACTCCAAGTGGGATGCTTGGCTTGACCCAGCTCTAGGTCTGGCATCCTTGCTCTCTTCCTACCTGGGGCTCCCAGCAGGCAGGCAGGCAGGTCTGGGAGGGGGGCCTGGTTGGGGAGGGGATCATGTTGGTTGGGGAGAGGGTACAGTCGGTGAGCAGCCTAGGGCAATGCGCTTGGAGAAGAGAGAACAGGGATGACTGCGTCAGCACAGACCTCTCTCCCTGAAGCTGCTTCTCCCACCGCCACAGGTACGTGCATTACTTCAGCGGCCTGCTCTCTGGCTCCATCAAAATGAACAACAAGCCCTTGTTTCTACACCACGTGATCATGCACGGCATCCCCAACTTTGAGTCTAAAGGAGGTACCTGCCTTGAGCCCTCTGTCCTCCACTCCTGCCAACTCCTCCCTCTCATCTTCCATCTTCTCATCTAAGAGGCAGCTGTGGATAGTAACAAACAGCACGAGAGCTGCGGAGTCATAAGGCTTCCAGTGGACTCTCAAGTGCTTTGCCTCCTGAACTTTTCTAAGCCCCAATCTATTCATTTGCAAAATGGGTTTGATATTTGCAGTGCCTGCTGGCCAATGATGTCGGGTGGGCAATGTTTTTATAATTTAAATTGCTTTACAAGTGAAAAGATGGTATTTCTTCCCCTTTCTGCTTCCTCTTTTTCTCTTTCCTCTTTTCCTCCTTCCCCTTCTACCTCTCTTCCCCCATCCATCCATCCATCCATCCATCCACCTACCCACCCATCCATCTACCCAATCATTCATCCCTCCTTTCTCTCTTTCTCCCTTCACTCTCACCTCTGCCCCTCCTACCTGTCAGTTTCTGCTGTCTTAGCTAACACCCACCCTACTCTTATAGGATGTCGGCCATTTCTCCGCATCTACCAGGCCATGCAACCTGTGTACACGTCTGGTATCTAGTAAGTATTACATGGGAATAAGAGGCCAGGGATGCTCAAGGCCCAGGGCTAAGGACCAGGGCAGGAGGGTGGGGAGAGGAGAGAGTTTTCTCAAGAGGCATGAAAGGACAGTAGCGAGGTTTTCCACTAACCCTGTGGCATAGGGGCAGCAGGGAGAAAACACCCCTTCCTCATCTCCCCTCCAGCAACCCTCTTTTTCTGCCTGCCTCTCTCCATTAGCAACATCCCAGGAGACAGCCAGACCAGCGTCTGCATTACCATTGAGCCAGGGTTGCTCTTGAAGGGAGACATCTTGGTGAGTGCTGTCCCTCTGTCTAAAGCCCTATCCTTGTTTATTTTTTCTCTCTTCTTTTCTCTTCTCCCTTTCTGCCTCAAGACAGCTACTCCTCCTGGGCTGCCAGGCCTGGAACCATAGGCTCTCAGGGCTCTTGCAAGACCTTCCAGTCTCACACAGTTCGTGTCTCTTACCCTGGGCTTAGCTACTGTTCTGGAGCATCTCCAGGGAAATAGCACTCAGTGTGAGCTGTTACCTCCTGGCTTCTGATTGGTGACAATGACCCTCTGAATCCTAACTTCAGTCCTTCCTAAATCCATCTTACTTTTTTGCACTCTGACTTGTATGCAGTAACTTCTTGGGAGGACATTTTTGTCCCCAAAGGCCAAGACTGGCCTCCAATTCCCTGCTGTTCTAGATGTTTCCCCACAGAACTCTGAGATCCTGTTTGGTGTTGATGAGCTCTCCCTCACTGGGTTTGGGGTGAGCCTCGGGGGCTCAGTCAGTGGAGCTGATAAGGAGGCTCCCTGGGACCTGACCTCCCGGCCTTAGGCCCCTGACTGGCTCTGTCCATCTTTCCACCCAGCTGAAGTGCTACCACAAGAAGTTCCGAAGCCCAGCTCGAGACGTCATCTTCCGTGTGCAGTTCCACACCTGTGCCATCCACGACCTGGGGGTTGTCTTTGGGAAGGAGGACCTTGATGATGCTTTCAAAGGTGGGCTCCTTGAGTGGAGCTGGGGGTGGGCACCCCTGTAGTAGGGAGGGGAGCTCAGTTTGAGAGGATATGGTGGGTATGGGGACTGTCTTTTCTTAGCCATTTGGTCTGCCTAGTCTC
This sequence comes from Cebus imitator, assembly GCF_001604975.1. Taxonomy (NCBI): domain Eukaryota; kingdom Metazoa; phylum Chordata; class Mammalia; order Primates; family Cebidae; genus Cebus; species Cebus imitator. The sequence continues at coordinate 175,553 of NW_016107404.1, forward strand.
AGGGTGATGGTGGGAGGGAGTTGAGAGAGACTTGGGAGAGAGTTGAGGTTGGGATGGCCTCGGAATTCCATAGTGGAAGTGGAGGTAATTCCTCCCAGTCCTTGGGCTGTTTTATATCTTCCAGCCTTCTATGACTTTCCTTGTCTCTCCTTCATCTTGTCCTCCCAGTTTGTCACATGTCCTATTGATAATGATTTTTTTCAACATTCATTGGGCATCTGCTTTGTGCTAGGATCTGTACGAAGTGCCAGGGATTCAAAGTAAAACATGACATGGTCTCTGCCTTGGCGGAGCTCAAATATCTTGAGTTGGGAGGCAGACTAGCAGGGGATAATTATCCTGCAGGACAGAAGAGCAATAGTGAAGGGCTGTGGCAGCAGCAAGGGGGAACCATTTTCTGAGGAAAGAAGAGGAGGTTGGGAAAGGTTTGGTGTTTGCTTTTTACTTCTTTCTTTTATCCATTGGAAGTTGCATCTGTATTACCTTCATGCCTGGGACATATAAATGCACATTTATTTACCCATCTGTCTGTCCATCTACCAGTCTATCCTTACATCCATCCATCCATCCATCCATCCATCCATCCACCGACCTACCCACCCACCCATCCATTCACCCATCCACCCATCCATTCACCCATCCACCCATCTATCTACCCATCCACCCATTCATCCATTCATTAATCCATCTCTTCATTCATCTATCCATCTATCCACATATTCATTCATCTATCCACCCATCCATCTATCCATCCATCCACCCGCCCACCCATCTACCCATTCATCCATCCATTAATCCATCCCTTCATTCATCTATTAATCTCTCTATTCATCCATCCAATCACCAACCCACCCATCCACCAAGCATCACTTTTGTGTTGGGCATATGCTAGATCCATCCATCCATCCATCCATCCATCCATCCATCCATTCACCCACCCACTAAGCATCACTTGTGTGTCTATATGTGTTGGGCATGTGCTAGACTCTATAGGTATGAACAGAAAGAAGTCAGGCCTACCCTCAGGGAGTTCACAGTTTCCTCATTGAGAGACATGCAAACATGATGCTATGAAGTGATGCCTGCAGTGATGGAGATACGCACAGGCATGATAGGTGTCCCATGGAGCAGATGCCATCCTTGCTGTAACTCCTTTTCCTACAAGCAGCAGGCAATGATCTGTGTCCAGAGTGGGCCCAGCCAGAGAAATATGGGACCTGGGGCATGGAGGAGGGTCCAGATCTCCTTAGTGTAGTCTGGCTGATGTAGAAGGGTGATTCTTTAATGAACTCTCCTTGCACTGGAGCCAGAAGATGCTGTCATAATTACAGTACAGAATGTAAATGATAACAGTCTTAACAAGGACAAATGAAGGCATACCTGATAAAATAAATAAGGGGTTGGGCAGAAGTTGAGAGAAGGGAGGGTCACAGATTTCCTCCTCCTACATAGTGTGAATCAGGAGATAACACTGAAAATTGATAGATCAATACATAGAGGAATGACAGGCATGGTGGTTCATACCTGTAATCCCAGCTCTTTGGGAGGCCAAGGCAGGAGGATTGCTTGAGGCCAGGAGTTTAAGACTAGCCTGGTAAACATAGTGAGATCCTGTCTCTACAGAAAATAAAAAAAATTAGCTAGGTGTGGTTGTGTGTGCCTGTCCAAGCTATTCCAGGGCCTGAGTCAGGAGTGTCACTTGAGCCCAAGAGTTCAAGGCTGCAGTGAGCTATGATTGCACCACTGCATTTTGGCCTTTCCGACAGTGAGACGTGGTCTCTAAAAAAAGGAAAATAAATAGAGGCTTAACCATCTTATTTAAGGGTTCAAAGATAGTCCATAGAATAAATAAAAACAATAATCAGATTTAAGAAGAAGGGAAGTGGGGGTAGTGGTATAAGTGAACCAAATTGTTCACATTTATAGTAGTCAATCAATAGAGGTTATTTAAAACTGATGTCTGGCTGGCCGTGGTAGCTCACGCCTGTAGTCCTGGCACTTTGGGAGGCTGAGGCAGGTCGATTGCTTGAGCCCAGGAGTTCAAGACCAGCCTTGGCAACACAACAAAACTCTGTCTCTACAAAAAAATACAAAAACGAGCTGGGCGTGGTGGCTTGCACCTGTAGTGCCGGTTACTCTGGAGGCAGAGACAGGAGGATCATTTTAGCTTGAGAGATTGAGGCTGCAGTGAGCTGTGATCGCACCATGGCACTCCATCTAGGGCGACAGAGCAAGACCCTGTCTCAAAAATATAAATATACACTCCAGCCTGGGTGACAGTGAGTGAGACTCCATCTCAAAATAAATAAATAAATACATAAATAAAATAAAATAAACTTGGTACCTAGAAATAGCGGCATAGAAATAGTGACTGTTATTTAGACTCTTAGAGGTACATTGCTGGTAGAAAAGAAATGGAAGTGGTCAGAAGCAGTTACCTCATTACCTCAGTCAAGTAGGACAGGGGCTAGAGTGAGCAGGAGATTTAATTTCATTGTATAGATATAATTTCATGTATATAAGTAAAAATATAAATATGCTTTGATTATTATTATATTATTAACTGTGTTCATAGATGGTATTTTAATTTTTTCCAGAAGAAAACTTTTTATGGAATCCTTTTTGGGACTTTTTGCCTATTTTTGTTTTTCCTTCCCTTTTCTCAGATGATCGATTTCCGGAATATGGCAAAGTGGAGTTTGTATTTTCTTATGGACCAGAAAAAATTCAAGGTATAAGCCAAGTTAGAATTCATTATCTCACTCCTTCCCTGTATCCTGACCTTATCCCCACCACCCTCCCACCCCTGGTCTGTTCCACAACGATCAACTTATCTTTGAGAGGCAGACCATCAGTAAAGGATCTGGGTTTCAGAGTGGACCCCTAGCTAAACATGAACCAGTGACTTAATCTCTGGATAATAAAAATAAAAAAGCAGACAGAGAGGCGCTGGGCTGGATAAACTGTTCTGGTTCCCTTAGGTCATCAGCCTGTTATATTCAGAGACTGAGGGCCATGGTAGATGGAGGGCGTGGCTGGCGGGCAGGGGGCACTCAAAGGTGCTGGATAGATGAGTATTTATGAGAACTGAGGTGATTCAACCTGAAGGCCAGTTTAATAATAACCTTTAAGCCTCCAGACTGGTTATAAGTGGAGACCAGTTGTTCACCATCTTATTTAAGAACGGAATGAAAGGAGATGAAGTTAAGTTATGGGCAGAGGACCCTGGATGAACTATGGAAAGGACTGCCAAGCCAGGAAGGGAACTCACCCTGAAAGGCTTGACTGGCAGCTGTACTGTCTTTGAGCTGGGTTTAAAAAAAATGTTATTTGCTTATTTTTAAATTTTACTTTAAGTTCTGGAATACATGTGCTGAATGTGCAGGTTTGTTATATGGGTATACACATGCCATGGTGGTTTGCTGCACCTACAACCAGTCATCTAGGTTTTAAGCTCTGCATACATTAGGCATTTGTCCTAATGTTGAGCTGGGTTTTCTACAGGTGGGTAGGAGCTCTGCTGTGTCCCCTACGTTTCTGTCCAGAGTGGAGAGAATTTTAAGAGTGGGGCAGGGCTATGCCTGGGAGGACCTTTTGGAGGGTCTATGCCCTTTCAATGTCAGGGCTGTGATTTCCCTGCTGTCCCTGACCCCGTGCAGCTCATAACCAGCCTGTTCCCCGCTCCCCAGGGTCTGACTCCAGGGGCAGACTTTCTAGTCTCTTGGCACTGCCTCAGGAGCCCTGGGGACACAGAAGAGAAAGAGGCAGACACCCAGCCAGGGGTCCTTCCCGCTTTCTTCCAGGGGGTCTTCATTCTTCAGTGCCTGTCCTGATTTACCCCTATGACCTGGCATGAGCCTTTGCAAGAATGTAAGAAACTAGACTCCCAGTTCTCCGTCCAGCTTAAGCCACTGGTCCGGCCCGCCATGCTCAAGAAAATGAGAAGTCCCTCAGGGAGCATTCTTTGGGGGAGCTTGTGGGCTTCTCTGTTTTTCCAGCTGCTGATCTCTTTTCCCTCCCCACACTGTCTCCCTGCCTGCCCCTGCCTTTCCCATCCCTCTTAGGTATGGAGCACCTGGAGAATGGGCCGAGTGTGTCTGTGGACTATAACACCTCTGACCCCCTCATCCGCTGGGACTCTTACGACAACTTCAGTGGGCATCGAGATGACGGCATGGAGGGTAGGTAGGACCGAGAGGCTCCTGGCCCCTCTCCAGACTGCACAGCCTCTGCTCATGTGACCTTGCTTCTCTTGGTCTGCTATCTAGAGATCTGGGTTCGAGAGGAGGCAGAGGGGAAGTCAGAGGCACCTCTGAGAGCTCATAGTTCACTGGGGGACGATATGGCACATATATGGATGTATTAAATATTAAAAATGAGGACAGAGCCAAAGAGTACAGCAAAATGGCCACCAGGGGGTTATCATGGAAGTTTATTGCTGCAGCCAAATGGGTTTCGTGGACAGTGAGTTCTCTGGGATTGGTAGGGGAGGGATTTTGAGAGCTGGAGTGGTCTGGGAAGGCTCCTTGGAGGATGTGGTCTTGAGTGGAGCTTGAGATACCCCCCATTGCGTGGCAAAAACAGCATTTGTTACATGTACATTAAACCCACTGTTGGGTTTCTTCAGGCTTACTGCCTTAGTTCTCTGGGGTCAGAGCACTAGGAATAGAGACACAGGATCCAGGGCCTATGAGCTTTCATCCACAGCCAACACAAACGTTTGAGAGCTGGGAACAAACTGATAGACCCTGAAATTTGAAAAGAAAGCAGCAGAATTGAAATTAATACGTGTTTAATTTAGCTACAAACCTAACATTATGTCAAACGGTCAACTGCAACTCAGGTCGTCTCTTGAGAGTTCTACGTGTGTTCTATTTATTTATGTGGTTCATTTGCATATGTGTAAGGAGATGTGGGGTGGGCTCTGAAAGTGAGCGTGCCTAGAGCTCAGGAAGTCTTGAGATGCCCTGTCTGGGGTTTGGCCACAAGCTTCTTTTCCTGAGTTGGTCATAGGACCGCAGAATGTTGGAGCTGGAAGGACCTTTGGGATGGTCTGGCCCATCTCCCATCTGTGTTCGGTTGGGGTAACTGAGACCCCACCAGAGGCAGAACTTCCTGATTTACCCCCATGACCCAGAAAGGCCCTTTCAAGGATGACAGCACCCCAGCATTTGAGCTTCTCCTCCCAGCTGAAGCCAGTCCTTGGTGGGGCTCTGCCATCCTGGGGCCCCTGGCAGAGCTGGGTTAGAGACAGGCAGGCCTGGGGGCCTCCCCCTGCCCTCTTTCCTCTGCACCGCCCTGTCTCCTGTCTCCTTCCCCAAGGTTTTGAATTTGATGACTCCTCTCTGAAAGTCTTTGGACCTTTTTTTTTTTTTTGAGACAAAGTCTCGCCCTGTTGCCAGGCCGGAGCGCAATGACGTGATCTCACCTCACCGCAATCTCTGCCTCCTGGGTGCAAGTGATTCTCCTGCCTCAGCTTCCCGAGCAGCTGGAACTATAGGCGTGCGCCACCACACCCAACTATTTTTTTGTATTTTTAGTAGAGATGGAGTTTCACCAGGTTGGCCAGGATGGTCTTGAGTTCTTGACCTCATGATCCGCCTGCCTTGGTCTCCCAAACTGCTGGGATTATAGGCGTGAGCCATTGTGCCTGGCTGGGCCTTTTCTTGAATAAAGATTTCTCCTCTGACCTTGGGGGCACCAGAATGAGCACAAGGTTTCGGACAGGGGTGGGATGAGGGAGGGTGGTTGGACTACAGTTTGGGGACTTCCTGAGAGCACATTTTTTACGTTTAACGTTGCAAAGTGGATGGATGGCCTGTCCTCACACCTGCCTCGGTTCCCAACCCCTTCCTGTGGTGTTTTTCCTCCCCCAGGGGCTCAATACCCTTGGATTGGCCGAGACACCCCACCAACTCCCTCCGACCCCCTAGGCTGCTCCGGAAAAGCACTCCCCCATCCCCTCTTGCTGAGTGGCCAAGCAGAAAGCGGAGGCTGGAGTGATTTGTTCTGAGGTCTCAGTGGCTGCCAGCCTAATTGGCCATTGTGCTGGGGATGTTTGCATTTTTAACAAGAACACTTGGCAATTGGAAAGAATTTTTACTGTCTCTCCATCTCTCCTTGGTGCAGAGTCAATGCGATGATAAATGTTAAAACATTTAGTAAACTATAAAGTGCCAGGCAAATAAAAGGTAAAATAATTAAGGGTGAGGAGGAATTGTGGGAAAGATGGGGCTTAGGATATAGTTGGCTGTGGGGGAAGGAAGAAGAGCAGACGGTCAGAGTGGTCAGAGTGGGAGGTGGCCTAGGGACAGCAGAGCCGAGAGCGGCTCCCCCTCTCGGCAGAGGGCCAGCTTCTCAGCCTCCAGACAGGGCCCCTCTGTACTTGCAGGACAAGCTGACCTTTAGCTGGCCAAAAGGTCCCGCTGGTTCCATCCCTCTGCCTGAGGGAATAGATTAGAAGGGAAAAAAGGAAGGGCAAGGGGGCAGGACAGGCGGCCAGGACCTTCCCTTGCCAGCCCTCTGTCCCCTCTCCCTGCCTGTGGCAGCCTTCATGAGAGGCAGTTTAGTATGTGGTTAAGAATGCAGCCTCCACAGACAAACTACCTGGCTTCAAACCCCTTGACAAGATACCGTCCCTTGGGGCCTCGGTTTGTCCTGCTGTGAAATGGGGATTCAGTCACCAAATCATTTTCAGCCCCTTGAGGGTAGCACAACCTGAGGAGGGGCTGCGTGCCGTGTTTCCTTGGGAGTCCCTGATACATCACTGTGGCCAGCGTGTCAGGCGCCCACAGACATGGCTAAGGGAGAAGGCCTGGGCTTACCACGCATCAGACCTGGCACCAAGAACTTGGTAGTTGCCATTTCATCTGATGCTCCCAGCGATTCTGTGGCAGTTTTAATGTCCGGATGGGGAAGCTGGAGCACAGAGGGGTTAAGTAACCTGCCCCAGGTTGCTAAGCCCTTCAAGAAAAGATCTAGGTTTCAAGCCACCGCACTACCCACTGTGCTGTCCTGGGTTGGCTGATGTCCCTAGAGGTCTGCTCTGGGCATCTGGTTGGTGGCAGTACCTGGGTCTCACTGAGCCTAGGACCTCTCTAGCCAATACTCTCACTTGTGGACAGACAAGTTCTCCCCATCCTGGCTGTTAGGAAGAGGGAGGGTTAGGTGAGGGGTGCTGTGCGTGGAGCATGGCACCCAGAGGCACTGGGCTCACTCTGAGGCAGAATGTCAGTGCAGGCAACAGCTCAGCCCCTGGCCCCACCCACAGAGAATAGTGTGGGCAACTCACTCAGGAATGCTTCTGATGAGTGGCTAGCGTCTCCAAACAGGTAGAGGGATGCGTGTCCAAGGTGACCTGGGGCAGCTTCTGAAAGTGGCCCCCTGCCTACCTCTCCTATTTCAGGCCCACTGGGGAGGGTGATAGCAGAGGCCAGACCATTCCCTCTGAAGCCCACCAGGTGACTAGGAGTGGAGGACAGGGAGCACTGAGCCAGGCAGTCAGGAGCAGATGTCATCTCTGGCCTGCATCCTCTCGTGTGGCCTGTGTCCCCACCTTGCCCTCTCCTGGCAGTGAAGCATGGCCAGCATCAGGCTCAGAGCTTCTGGTCCCCCAGGAGGCCCTCCTGCTGCTCCTGACTTAACCTTTAGCTTAGGAACTGCTGTGCGTTTAACTCTTTCCTCACTGCCTGCAGCCCCCCAACCCAGCTCCAAGTTTAAGTTTACAGCTTGCAGCACTATGACACTTGGAGCCTTCTCCCAAATTCTGTTGAATTGCTGTTCTCTGAAGGCTGACCTCTCAGGCTCAGGGGGCCAGGCCACTCATAAAGCCCAAGAGGGAAGGGACTTGCCAAAGGGGCAGGAAACCCCATGTATGGATCCTCCTTGGCGTTAGCTTAGCTCAGCCTGGACTACCCCATATCCTGAGTGAAGACCCTGGAAGTAGGCAGAGGTTAGCAGTCTTGTCCAGGGTTATGAGACAAGAGGTGGAGTTGATATTGGAATCCAAATCCCTTTCTATCTCCTTTGGAGCTCAGCTTATCAGCACCCCTGAACCCACATCCCTAATTCATTGAGGTGGCTCCTTCAGGGCGGTTGTCCCACTTCTCAAGCCCTAATGATGACAGGGACTCACTACCACACAGGGCAGCCCGTTTCACTGTGGGACGGGTCCAGCTGTGCCTCTGTGTAGCAAACTGAGGCTGTGGTAGAGACTTTGCGCTCACCTGCACTTGGGCCAGAAGAAGGGGGTGCGCGATGAGGGTGAAGAATCAAATGGAAGCTCAATAACAAGGACCTCCGACCAGACGATGTTCTCTGCTATGGGACAGTGGCCAGCAGCAGAGTGCCTGCCATCTTGGGGACCCTTTACTTCCAGAGCAGTGCCTTCTGGCGAGCCTTATGCCTGAAGTATTATTAGTCTGTTGGGGAAGCCACAGCAAAACGCCACAGACCGGGGGGCTTGTGCCACAGAAATGAATTTTCTCCTAGATCTGGAGGCTACAAGTCTGAGATCAGGTTTCGGTGGACTGGTTTCTCCTGAGACCTCTCTCCTTGGCTTGGAGATGCTGTCCTCTCCCTGTGTCTTCACATCGTCTTCTTTCTGCATGTATCCGCATCCTCATCTCTTCTATAAAGAGACCAGGTGTATTGGAGTAGGGCTCACCCTAATGATCTCTTTTCACCCTAATTGCCTCTTTAAAGGCTGTATCTCCAAACACAGTGGCATTCTGAGCTGCTGGGGGTTATGACTGCAACGCAGGAATCTGAGTGGGAAACAGTTCAGCTCATCACACCTGAGAGGGAGTTTTCTGGGTCATATGTATTTGGATGCCCCTGGCGTTTGATACTGAGTGGGTAGGAAGGGAGGGTCAAGGATGGGTGGTGGGGAGAGGTCTGGTGCCCTCCTTGCGGGCGCCTCTGCCTTTCTCCAGTTAGGTCTGGAGCCTGCCAGCTTGGCGTTGCGGCTTACCCCAGTTTCACAGCCTCCAGAAACCCCATTAGCAGCTTGGCCTGAGTTCTGACACCCCGTGCCCAGATTCCAGGTCCCCATGGGTAGGGGTGGTGCTATGTTTTTGCCTCTGTAGTATAGAGCAGGCTCCAAATTCCTCCGTAGTGCTCCAGGGCAAGCGTTCTCGGAAGCAAGCCCTGAACCAAGGGATGTGGGCTGCCCAGTGCTCCTGAGAAGCCCGCAGGCTCACCAGGCCTGGTCCCTCCCTGCCTTCTCATTCACCCCCACGTGACTTCCTCGGATGTCAGTTGTTTAGAGTTTCTCTTGACTCAAAAGAGAGGATGAGGAATGGGGTTGGGCAAGTGAGGGGTGTTCTCAGAAAGCAGATTGCTGAGCAACAAAGGACAGGGTGACACGGGGAATGACAAGCTTCCCAGCCTGGCTGACAAGGGTGAGGGGCTGGTGTCCACCTCACCTCTGGGTTTCTTCTGGTTGGCACCCATCAGTCCTTCCTTTGTTGCCATGGACAAGCCCACCAGAACTGGGGGCTGGTGACAGGGGGCCTTCATTTTGTGCCCAAGCTTCTCAGCCCTCAGGGGAGAACTTCCAGCTCTGCAGGGTGCCCGTCCACTCCCCAGGTGCTTTTGTCTGGGGAGGAGCCTCTGCCTGGAGCCAGGAATCCCTGCTCTGTGATGATTTCTTATGAGCTAGGCTTATCCAAGGACTCTGTGATACGCACACACACACACACACACACACACATATATACACTACACACACACACACACACACACATATACATATATATATGTGTATATATATATATATATATACATTTTTTTTTGAAAGAAGAAAGAGGGAGGGAAAGAGATACAGCAAACAGGCAGAGAGCAAGAAGGAGAAAGAAAGAAAGAAATGAGAGACATGGAAAGATAGACTGGCATGGTTAGACATTGGCCTGGGAGGCAGGAGATTGGGTTCTGGGTGTCTCTGGTAACTCCTTTTCCGTAGATCCTTTTTATTCCTTATAAAATGTGAGGACTGGAGTACATAGTATTTCTCTCTACTGAGCTGAAGCATTGCATCTTTTTATGACCTGTGAAGAGCTAAGAGGGGCCTGCCAGGCTTCCCTCAGACCTTCCCAACCAACCCATGCGCTCAGAGCAGGAAGAAGCGTGGCTTAGTGGTGTTATCAATCAGGAGAGGCTCAGTTATGCCACAGTGACAAATGGTCCCACCTTCTCAGTGGCCTACCCCAACAAAAGCATATTTCTTGCTCACGCTACCTGTCTGCTGAGGGTCAGCAAGGTCTCTGTTCATCACAGCTACTCTAGGCTGAGGGTAGCTTCATCTTGTAGCACCTACAAAACAAGCCACACACCCACGCCTAGCTCCGAAGGGGCCTAGGAAGTTGTGTATAGAAGATGAGAAGCTGGAAATAAGGTTGAACAGACCAATCTCTACTATAGGGATTAAAGCTGTGGGACCTAGAACCAGAAGATCTGGTTCTAAGCTTTCTGAGACCCAAATGTCTTAATTGTAAAATGGGCTCAATAACAGTACTTCCCTTACAGGATTATTGTCTGATATACAATGAGGTAATAGACATGAAATGCGACAAGCAGAGTGGTGCAGAGTGGTGCATGCTGTGCTGGCAGTGATTTGTGTCTGTTATTATTGCCATTGAGCTGCTGGAGGAGAGATGACCCAGATGTGATTTTGAATGAGCCCTCTCCTCTTAAGAAAAAGCCCACATTCCCCTTCCCACTCTGCTCTCTTGGAACCATCTGTAGCTGGCTCTGTTCTAGGAGCCCCACTCTTGGGAGTCAGGAGACATGCCTCTGACATCAATTTGCTATGTGACCTTGGAAAAATTACTTCACCTCTCTGGTTCTCAGTTTCCTTATCAGTGAATTGAGGAGGATGGAGTCCAAAAAGGACTTCCAGCTCCAAAACCCTAACAATGGTGAGGACGCTGTTGCTGACGATGACCATGGGATGATAGCACTGTGTACTTACTGGGTGCTGGCACCACTGACTGTATGTTCTGTTGATGAATCCTTCCCGAACACCTATAGGTGGGTGCTGTTTTGTACCTGTTAGGCTGAATAAGCGGAACTTGAAGGATGTGATTATAAAGCTACGTGTTTTGTGTACTGCCACCCTTTTTAAGTCTACTCTACGTTTTCCCTTCCCCTAAATGACATTAGGGAAAACTTCATCCCTTTTCTAGTCACCCTCAGGTAATACAAGGTCCTTTGGTTGGTAATAAATAAACATGCCCGGTGCTGGCGAACTTGTTTCTCTCCCTTGTCAGCTCTTACCTGGCTGCTGTGTTTGGCGGGGGTGAGGGGTCCTGGCTGGGGGGGCTCTTTAAGTTTTCTTTCTGTTTTCCTGACTTATGTATTTAGGGTTAGGAAGGGGGAACATTCCAGAATATTCTTTCTTGCCTGGTGAGGTTGCACAGGCATATTCTGTGTGGAGACAGAGACACAGATGGTGCGTCTTGGGTTCTTTGCCAATGGAAGATTCTGGAGGCATTGCATGCCATCTGGCTTCTCTCCTGCAGCACTTCTGTGGACATTTGGGAGACCCCTGTCCAATTGCCCAAAAGTCTTTCTTTCACTGTTCCCTTTGGGTGGCGAACATGGTTCTGTTCAGATGCTCTGGACCCCCTTCCTCGGCCCAGTCATCCCTCGCTCCCTTCAGCCTCCTCCTGCTGAAATCTCTCACCCCTGCAGGGGGCCCTCGTGGACAGCATTTGAGGCAGCCCAGGTTGGTTCTCCCTTAACCTTGGTCCAAAGTAAATCATCAGCACTCTTGGCTTCTGCAAAGACGGGTGTTGAGGTGGCCAGGGCGGCCCTGCCCCTGTTCCCGCAGTACAGTTAAGCCCCTGCCTCCCACATCCTCCATGCACCTGTGGCCACCTGCTGAGCCTCTGCACAGACTCACCGAGATGAAGGAGAAGCCTCTAGCAAGGTGGGTCTTGCCGCCAACCACCATGCTCTCCACAATCCCTCTTACTGTCTTCCACTTCCTGATCTTTTCACACCTTTGATATGTATGTGTGTGTGTGATGTGTGTGGCGGTATAGTTTGGAGCCACAAAACAGTTTTCAGCCATCACTCTCTTTTTAAAAACTTAATAGCTGTGTAGATATAATTTAATACCACAGCTTTACCTGTTTAAAGTATGCAATTCAATGGGTTGTAGTATAATTGGGCTTGTACAATCATCACCATAATCTAATTTTAGAACAATTTTATCACTGCCGGCCCAGGAAACCTTATAACCAGCAGCTGCCACCCCCATTTCTGCCCCCGAATCCTAACCCTAATCTACTTTCTGTGTCTGTAGATTTGTCTGTTCTGGACATTGTAGGTAAATGGAGTGATGATACAATAGGTGGTCTTTTGTGTCAGGCTTCTTTTACTTGACCTAATGTTTTCAAGGTTCATTCGTGTTGTAACATGTATCAGTACTTTATTCATTTTTGTTGGTGAATCATATTCTAGTGTAATCCATACCATATTTTGTGTATCCATACTTCACCATCAATTGATGAACATTGCATTGTTTCAACTTTTTGGCTTTAATGGAGAATGCTGCCATCAACATGTATGTGCAAGTTTTTGTGTGGACTTAGGATTTCATTGCTCTTAGGCTGACAGCCAGGAGTGGAATTGCTGGGTCACGTGTGTCATCATTTGAGGAATGGCCAGACTGCTTCCCAAGGGGCTACACCGTTTGGCGTTCCTACTAGCAATGTATGAAACTGTCTCTGGATCGTCACCAACACTTACTTTCTGTCTTTGGGATTCTAGCCATCCTGGTAGGTGTGAAAGGGTATCTCATTGTGGTTTTGATTTGTGTTTTCCTAAGAATCAATGCTGTTGAACATCTTTTCATGTGTTAATTGGCAATTATGGATCTTCTTCAGAAAAACTTCTATCCCCATCCTCTGTTTACTTTTTAAATTTTTGTTTTGTCTTTTCATGATTGAGTTGTAAGTATTCGTTTTATATTCTGGCAAGAAGTTCCTTATCAGGTATATAATTTGCAGCTGTGTTCTCCCATTCTGTGGGTGGTCTTTGCACTTCTTGGTATCAGTCATCTCTTCTGCAAGCCTTGCATGGTGGTCTCCTGCCTTAGTTTTGAAATGTGTCAATCATTGTCCTCAGGCCTCTTTGACAACTGAGACTCAAGTACTTTCACATGAACATCTGGTCACAAAAAGTGTTCCCATTTAATAGATGAGGAAACTGAGGCAAGAAACAGTGAAGTTAAGGACCTTGTCCAAGGAAGCCTCCTGGATGAATGGTGAAGGCAGGATTCCAACATGGCAGGTCTGGAGCCAGTCAGGGATCTACACTGCTACCTATCATTTTGTGATCTTCATCTATAGCCCAAAATGCTTTAGTATGTGTGGACTGATGTCTTTTCAGCTTTAAAAGAGGTGCCTGGATTGACCTGGAAGGGCTACCCCATTATATGGAAAGGGAGGCCGAGTTTCAGATCCCTGGATGACAGCAGCAAAAAAGCCTGTGAGCTCTGCCTTCCAGCGAGCCCCGGGCCTGCGTAGCCCTGTCGCCCTTCATCTCCTGGGGCCCAGGCCAGATGGGAGAGCGGTGAGAAGGTGTCCCCGGGTTTGAGAGTGAGACAGTTCAGCATTGGGGAGAAGAGTCCCTGTGCTCACTGTGGGTGGGGCTATGGGAGAAAACTCATGTGCACCACAGTGTTTGCCCTTGATGTATTTTCTCAGGGTCTGGCATTCTTGCCTTCTGAACTTTTGAGTAAGACGTGGGAGGAACCAGCAAGAGAGGGGAGTACAGGATTGCAGGTGGTCCCAGATAACTCAGGGAAACAGTCCAAGATTCCCGGGGTGTGATACATGTGCCCCTTGAGTCTGAGCAGAGGGCTTCAGGGGCGAGTTTCTGTACGTGGGTGCTGAGAGCCTGGGATTCGACCCTGAACTGATTTTGCTGGGAAATGGTCACCTGGCCCCCAGAGGGGACAGCCCTCCTGGCCTGTGACTTCAAGGTGGTGGGGGCAGTAGCATGGGAGGGAGAAATTCAAAGCTGCTACTGAAAGCTTCTGTCCTTGGTCTATCACATCTTATAGGACAAAGGGCTGAGAGACCAGAAGGAGAGGTTTGGGTTAGCCCCCTGGTAGAACTTCCCAACTGTGAGAGGGTAAATCAGCTGTGGCAGGGAGATTGTCCTCTTGGCCCCCTTAGGCAGAGACGTTGAGGGACAAGAGGAGTGGATCTTAGTGTGTGCTGGTCTGCACAGAGGCCAAGGCAGAGGCCTGGATGAAGCAGCTTCTTGAGGAGCATTTCTTGGTTCTTTTGTCTTCTCCAAGCAGGGAGTCTTCTCCCGACTCACTGGCACAATCAGAGTCTTGAGAATTCAGATACAAGCAGGCCTGACCCTGCGGGTAAAAAGATGACACCACTGACCCAGCATCTGCCAGCCACCTGCTCGCACTGTTCCCTGTCGAGCAGCGCTGGGTTTGTCTCAGTGCCCTCGGACCCTTAGCTGGCCCTGCTCTGCGAGGCAGCTGGCAGGCTTGGGGAGCAGCCTCTGCCCATGCAACACAGTGTAAACCAATACCCTCACGAGTGAATGTGCCTTTGGTGCTCTGTAATCTCTGCCATCGGGTACAGGCTGGAGGCCGGAGCCATGCTCAGAGCCAGCCAGAGCTCTGGGCACAGTCTGCTCTCTTGTGCTCAAATATCCAGCTTGAGGCAGGGGATGGGGAACGGGTACTCTTTCCCCCTCAGCCTCCCTCCCTGTTTCCTCTTCTGCCAGACCCGTAGACAAGTGCAAGCTATCTGGACCTGTCAAGACCCCAAGATACCGACTCTAATCATATCTAAGAAAAGAAATTTAAGCTTCTATCAATCAAATACTTTTTCTTACCCACCTAAAGCTACTTTGCACCCATCATTTCCTCCCTCCCTCCCTCCCTTCCTTCCTTCCTTTCTTCCTTCCTTCCTCCAAATACTTCACTGATCCCCTGCTAGGTGGGGGGCACTGTGCAAGTCCTGGGGACACAAAAAGCTGTGCCCTGGGGTTGTCTGGAGTTGGGGCGGGGGTGTCAGCCCAGCGCTGTATCCACTCTGACCCACAGCCTGTGGGGAAGGGGCTCTGTCAAGTGCCGTGTCTTCTGGGGATGATTATGATCAGAAGGGCTGGATTTGCAGAGGGTTTGATTCGAAGGGCCTCTGGGAGGATAGACAGCATTGAAGGCAGAATTGTTTTTCAGATTTAAAAGTGGCATAATGACGTTGCTCAAAGTCTGGAAAGTAAAAGGAGAGAGAAGCAATCAAATCTGACTGGCTTCCTCACACAATTGCTCTGCTCACTGTGGTGGGGTGGGTGGGATCTCAGCAGAATGCTGGAGGCGGTGGAGGTGAGCTGAGGGCCAGGGCACCCTTGCAGGAGACCAGGGAGGTGAGAGCAGTTGCAGTGTGGGGCCGAGGCGGGGGCTGCCGTTCCCTGGGGCCCCTGCTGCTACCAGGAGCTGAGCAGAGCTGAGCTGGCCCAGAAGCCCTCACCACAGTCCTGGGGCTCCACTCCCCTCTCTGCTGTTGAAGGGGTGCAGGGGCCTCTTTTCTCCTTTGTTTGATTTTCAGTTTTTCAAAGCAACTTTTACAAAAGAAACCACACCAAACCCACAGTAGACATGTCCACGGAGCCTGCGTCTATTGCCCTGGTGGACTTGGCTGGCTGAGGGCGGCCTGTCCTCACCTCCTCCCTGTGTGGCCACCTGGGGAGACTCCACCAGGCCACTCAGAGCCCCATGCAAGTGGCGGTGGGTGGATGCCACCCCCAGCTCTGTGGGTGTGTGGCTCCCACAGTGGGGCTTCTTGCCTTCAGGCTCCAGCCCTCCAGCCTCCCTATTCAGCTCACAGCAGCATCTAGCCTTCTGTAGTAAAGGTCCTGTTTCTGGATTATTCCAGATGATTCTTTGCTGAATCTATTCAGGCCTTGGGTGCTCCTCCCTGCCTTTTTGGAGGCTGGTTTGCTTTGGCAAAGTTGAGCTTCTTCACTCATTGTCCTGGCCTGACTTTGGGGCCAATCTCTCCATCAGTCTTGGAGAGGCAGCATCCTCCCTGGAGCCCGCCTGCATCTACTCACTCCCTCCCCTGCCTGCTACCTGGCACCCATCTTCCTGCAGCAGACCCCCTCCCTCTTGGTCCACTCACTCTCCCAGCCCCTGCCTTCTGTCTGTTGGGCATCTCTGAGGCTGTTTATGGGAAAAGGTTTCAAGGGATCTGGGGTCTGGCGAATGATCAGTCCTTTTTCCTTTCGATAACCCTCCCTCTACTTCCTCAGCTGCTCATGGATGATTCATCCCCTATAAATCTCCTTCTTTCTTCTCTATGTCCCTCTCCCTGGCACGAGACCTTCTAAAATCCTGCCAAAGTCACTGAACTCACATAGCTTCAGTAATAGGCTGCCTTCATTAAAATTAAGGACAGTATCTTAGAGTGGGCCGGAGCGGGTAGAACCCACGTCCTTGGGAGGTGATAATCTCTAGGTGGGAAGATCCTTGGGAGGCCCCGTAGTGGTTGGGAGCGTGGCCTTGGGACTCAGGCTCTCTGGGCTTGAGCCCTAGCTCTACCTCTTGCCTTTTGTTGGCCTTGGGCGAATCATTTAGCCTTTCTGGGCCTCAGTGTTCTCACTGTAAAGTAGGGAGAAGGCTAGTACCTGTCTTACAGCATTGAGAATTAAAAGAAATAATACGCGGGTACCTAGCTCAGCCACTATTTAAGCATTAGCTTTTGCTAATACCACTACCTGACCTTGGGTGTCATTTTATAAAATACTTCCCTGAGTTCACCTTCAACCATCTCAGTTCTTGAGCTGGACTTTGAACTGAGGCCTCTGGCTGCAAGTCCAGTATTCTTTCCATTATGCAGAACTAGGTGTCTGTGAACCTCTTCCCCATCACCATCCAAATGCCAGGCTCCATCCCCAGGTGTGACTCACTCCCTCTGCTCAGGGGTCCTGCCTCCCTGGCACTGGTCATCACTGATGGCCAGACTGCAGGTTATGGCCTCCTCCCTTTGAGAAAACACTTCCACATGTGGGAGGGTGGGAATGACATGAGGATAGGCCTAACCTCGAGTCCATGAGATTGAAGAAGAAGATGAAGAAAAGGAAAAAACCCACATCATCTACGTTCTTTGGTACATAAGCTATCCTCGGTCACATTTGCTTCTTCATTCAACAAGCGTTTATTGAGTGCTTACTCTGTGCCAGCCACTCGCTTTTCTAGATGCTGAGGACAGAACAATGAATGAAACAGAGATCCCTGCCATGCGGACATTCCATTCTAGTGGAGGCGGACAATAACACATTTTTAAAAAGACAATAAATAAATGAAAGAGCCTGTTTGAAGTTGAGAAATAGTCTGGGAAAAATGGAGCAAGGTAGGGTGATTGGGAATGGGGGCACTGAATGAGTTGGTATTTTTAAAAAGGGGAGTTGGTCAGTCCAGGCCCTCTGAGGAGGAAACACTTAAACCAGGACTTGAAGGAGGTACAGGAGCTGGCCAGACAAATATCTGGAGAAGAGCATTCTGGGAAGAGGGAATAGCAGGTGCAAAGGCCCCGAGACAGGGGCCCACCTGAGATGTTTGGGAAGCCGGAAGGAAGACAGTGTGACCGAATGGAGGTTGTGTTGGGAGATAAGGTAATGGGGAGTTGATGACCGGGGGTCTGGTAGCCGTGGTAAGGATTTGGCCTTGCCCTCAGCCTCTGTATCCAGTGATACCTTGTAAAGATCTTTCCATAATAGCAGGTGAAGAGTCTTCTCACTTTGTTCAGCTGCATACTATTCCACTGTATGTGAGGACTACGTTTTAATAACTACGTTTTTAAAACTGCCTTTAAATCATGGAAACATTTAAGTTGTTTCCAATCTTTTGCTGTTTCCAAAAAGTGCTGCAGTAAATAGTGTTGTACATATACCATTTTCATTTGGGTAAGCCTATCTGTAGGACAAATTTCTGGAAGTGAAATTGCTGGGTAGAAGAATATATGTGCAAATAATTTTTATAGGCAGGGCCAGATTGGCCTTCATAAGGATGGTATTAATTGATGCTCCCAGTCAGTGATTTGGTTGGGGATGAGGAGGAGAATCATTTCCCCACCCGACCTCCGTTAATGTACACCTCCCCCATGAGATACTGTTAGGTACCCATAATTTCTTGTACTCCTCACGACTCTCCTGTGACTTGAGTACTCGTGATCCTGTTTCACAGCTGAAGAAACAAGCACAGAGAGGTTAAGTAACCTACCAATGTTTACACAGCCAGGGAGGGACAGAGCTTGGATTCTGACACCGACCATTTCTCAGCGTAGCATTTCTAACCATTTTTCACAAGGTAGGAGTCCTGAGGATCCCTGCCCTCTGCTCCATGCAGCTGGGGTTTGAGAACCTAGGGAACAGGAGGTGAGTAAAAATGGGCCGCATGCCTGTACAGCTCTGCCCAGTGCTGTGCCTGTGTCCTGGAGACCCTTGCAGGCCAGTGATGGGGGAGGGGAGAGGCCAGCCCAAGGGATCTGGAGCCACAGTGGCAAAGCTAGTCAGCTCAGCCCTCTCCCTGTCTCCTCCCTCTGCCAGCCCCAGTGGAGAGGCCTGGGAGGCTGGGGATTAGCTAATTCTGCTCTGGGTGAGGAGCTGCCTGCTGCTGTCTGCCGGGTCATCTTGCTCCAGGGATTGGGTTTCAGCATTTCACCGATGAAAATAAATCAGCCCCTTGATTGTCCTGCATGGCCTGGGAACCTCTGCAGCCTGGTGTGTATTTACAGACTTCCTATAAGTCCCTGTTCCTGTCCTAGCCTCAGGGGCTTCATTGCTGCTGCGGAAATAGCCTCAGATGAGATTGGAGCCTGAAGCCGCCCGGGCAGGACCAAGTAGGAGAGAAGAAACAGGCCCGCAGAGTCCAGGGGCTCTGGGATGGTGGAGTGTCTTCTCCCAGTTGTATCCTTGAGGATTAAGATCCAAACAGGACTTTAGGGATCCGCTACTTGCTGTCAGCCATTGCACAGGGGAGTAAACTGAGGCCTGTCCAAACTCACCCCTTAGAATTCTGGCCCCTTGGCTCCCAGTCTGCTGCTGCAGCCAGACCACGTTTTCTTTTCTTTCTCTCTCTCTCTCTCTTTTTTTTTTTTTTTTTTGATATTTTTTTTTTTTTTTTTTTTTTTTTTTTTTTTTTTTTTTTTTTTTTTTTTTTGAGATGGAGTCTTTCTGTGCTCCTAGGCAGGAGTGCAGTGGCACGATCTTGGCTCACTGCAACATCTGCCTCCCGGGTTCAAGCAATTCCCTGTCTCAGCCTCCCAAGTAGCTGGGACTACAGGTGCCCGTCACCAGGCCTGGCTAATTTTTGTATTTTTAGTAGAGATGGGGTTTCAGCATCTTGGCCAGGCTGATCTTGAACTCCTGACCTTCTGATCCACCCGCCTCAGTCTCCCAAAATGCTGGGATTGCAGGTGTGAGCCATCTCGCCTGATCAGTATTTTCTTTAGGCCTGTTTGTTACACCGTGGCTGGTTAGAGGTCTAGGGACAGAATTGGAGAGGTGAGTTTTAGCTGCTGCTGGAAGGTTGGAGGTCTGACATTCAGGAGAACCCTCTTGCCTTCTGGGAATCTGAGAAACAGAAACAGGTGCCAGAACTAGATTTTCTAGATTTTCTGAAAGTTGAGAAGAATCCTTTTACCCCATACATCTGTCTAGGTGGGATGAGTGACCATGGCTCAAAAACAAGGCAAACTGAGGGTTTTGACAAGGCCCTGGCTCATTCTTATGCAAAGGGGACTCAGGAGTCTCACCCCAAAGTCCCTTTCCTCCTGTCCCTCTTTCTTTGCTCAAGCATTATTTGCACTCACAAGACTATCCCTCAGGGACATGAGGTGTCCTGCCTCAGACAATGCTGGCTCTAGGATACTGGACCAGAGTGGTCAACCCTAGGCCATTTATCTCCCTGTGCCCTGGGAAGCAGCAACAGAGCCGTTGATGGGTGGGGGAGCTTCAGACTGCCTGATCTTTACATCTTTACAGCCAGTCAATGCCTGGCTGCTCATCTGAGACTTACGCCTTTGATTGCTTTAAAAAATTGTTAGTAGCAAAGTGTTCTTGGATATGTGTTCTCCTTTTCCAGGGCCAGTGAGATCAGATTTTGATATGAAAGCTCAAAGCTTCTCAGATCTCTCCTTCTTTGCTTTCTTCCTGTCTCTGTCTGTACATTGCTTGAGAACCTTCCAGAAGCAGATGGGTGCTCCTTATGTGATGCAAAAACAGAAAGGCCCAAGGGTGGTATCGTGGCTCCTGTCTCCTAGGTAGGCCTGTGTTCCATGGCTTGGTGGCCTCTGCATGAGTGAGTCACTTTCAGCCTAGGCCTAGATGGACTTATTTAGGGAAGGAAGCAGATACCCACCCAGGTCCTCCACCCACCTCTGCACCTACTCATGCATGGAGCCACATGCATCCCTCTGCACACACCCACCTCTCATGCATGGAACCACATGGACCCCTCCACTCACACCCACCTCTCATACATGGAACCACATGGACCCCTCCACTCACACCCAC
>NW_016107404.1:197230-207148 GCF_001604975.1 Cebus imitator
CATGGAACCACATGGACCCCTCTGCACACACCCACCTCTCATGCATGGAACCACATGGACCCCTCTGCACACACCTATTTCTTATGCATGGAGCCACATGAGCTCCTCTGCACACACCCACCTCTCTATGTGGAACCACATGGACCTCTTGCCCCACTGCATAGCCCCAGCCATCAATGTTGGGAGCTGTAATTATAAAACTGCCCAGCCAGTTTGGTAACCCAACTTATATGTGGATGCTGAGACCTGTTTTGGGTCAAGAGTAAGTGATTGACCTCACTTGCAGAGATGGTTTCATTTGTGTGAATTATAAACCACCTCTGAGACAGTGTTCTACTTGTTTCCAGAAGTGCTTTTGCTGGAAAGCACGCCCTGGTAGCATTGTGAGGATGAATGCATAAAATTCCCAGGGAATCAGTTTGATGGGGACAATGCTCCCTTGGCTGCTGGAGCTTGTTATAAACCAGCATTGTGACCTTATTGTCACTCTCCACTCCTTTTTTCTTGCTGGATCTTCTAAGACCTGACCCTTTGCTTCCTCCATCTCCTTTCTTGTTTCTCCTTCCCTTCTGGGAAGCAGAAAGAGCATGAGTGTCAGAGTCAGACGGGCAATGTAATCCTGAGCAAGCCGCAAGGTCCGAGCCTTAGTTTCTTTATCAGGAAGATGGGCATAACAATGCCCACCTCAAAAGGCAGTCATGGAACCAAACAAGGGGACCTCCTTTAAAGTGCAGTCACATAGTCAATAATGTGCCTGCCTCATTCCATTCTATCATCTCCTTCACCCTTACTCCCAAATCCCCTTATCCCCTCTCCGAATTCTCCCTCCATCCTCCGCAAGTGAGGACTGCCACTGACATGGCGTCCATATCCTGGGAGCAGTAAGGGTAGGGAGAAGCAGGAGGGCAGTGAGTGGATATATTCTTACCCTCATCCAACATGGACATCTGCCTGGATGTTGGCAATTCCCTTCCTGAGTAATCCTCTGGCACTGGGGCTCTTGTCCTGTTCTCTGGGCCTGGCTCTGCCCATTGCCTTCCTGGGATGGGGAGTGTGAAGACCCTGGAAGGCTAAGGCACTGCCAGGGATGCCTGAAGCTTGCCCTGCTCCTGTGGCCCTGCCTTCCCTGTCCACTGGGCTGGGAGGCAGGGAAGAGGTCCTGGGGAGGTCTAAGGACATGTTTTCATCACATATGCAGCCGCTGTGCCCACCCCAGGCAGCGGGCTCTTCCACCCTCTATCCCCAGGTGTTTGAGACCTTGACGCCATGCCTATCTTGGGGGACACCTTCCTTTCCCCACCCTGACTACTCCCTCCAGCCACCCCTTTTTCTTCCTTGATGGCTGTCCACCATAGGACCAGAAGTTTTAGGGTTTGAAGCTTATCTCCTCCCGCTCATTTTACCACTTTGGAAACTGAGTCCCATGAGAAGGAAATCACATGCCCAAGGTTAAGCAGTGAAGTCATGGCCCAGCCGGGGTTGAAACCCGACTCCTGAGTCTCAGTTCAGAGATCGGTCTCTTCTACCCTAAGCTCCTTCACCCTTCAGTGTAGCTCAGGGCTTCTCACCTGCGGCACTACTGGCATTTGGGACCAGATAATTGCTTGTTGTGGGGTCTGTCCTGTGTATTGTAGGATGTTTAGCAGCATCTTTGGCCTCTACCCATTAGACACCAGGAGTATTTCTTCTAAGTGCAATAACCCCAAATATCTGCAGTTATTGTCACATGTTCCCTGGGGGGCCCTGTCTACCTCGGAGGTGCTTCTCTTTCCTCTAACCTCTCATCTTTGTGAGCTCATCTGTCCCTTCACTGGGGACACTCTGTTCTGTTCCCTCCTTCTGTTCTGGGATGGGGCTGCTTGGAATGAACACTCAGCCATTCTGTTCCTTAAGAGAAAGAACAAAGAGCCAGGGCAGGAATGTTGCTTTATACCTACCAAAGAAAGAGCTTGACAGGAAGGGGCTAAGCCTCAGGAGGCGGTGGCCATGGAGGCTGGAGCACCTTCCTCCCTGGAGAGACCTCTTAGTGTGAATGAGGGGCCCTGGCCACCTGGCTCCAGCCATAGGTCTGCTGGCTAGAAGGATGATTTAGAGGGATTGAGGGTATTTGCTTGACCTACAGTTGGGGAGTATGTCTTCATTATAAAATTGCCCGCCAATGTCCCACTTTCCTTGTACATCTAGACTTGCAGACACTGGTGGCTCTTCTATAATGAGAGTTCATAGTCTCCGAGCACTCATCTCATGGCGTCTGACTGAGATTTGGCAGTGGGGAGGACTCCCTCGGAGAGTCAGGGGCCCTGGTGGCGTTCTCACTCCAGCACTGACCATCTGTGACTGTGGGAAACTCTTTTCCCCTCCATGAGTTGGACAGATGAAATCGGGTGGGTAGGTTAGGCCGGATACACTTCACTACATCCTCTGGCTTGACCATACCGGGATTCTAGCAAATGTCCTGGGCTGGCTGCCCACGGTGTGGCGTCAAGTAACAAATCTGGGGTCTCGAAGAATCCTTGGTACCTGAGAAGTCTCCAGAAGGTATCTAGGCCCACCCCCCTGCCTCTAAAACTTGTGTTTCATGAAACTTCCCTGCTCAGGGCCATCTCAAAGGGTACAGGGAATACTCAGCTGCCTCTGAAGACATAGTAATACCATCATCTTTCAAGCGTAGTTTAACCCATCCCCTATTGGGAAAGACTTTTCTCCTGTCATTTTCTGTAGTTTGTTTTAAGAAAAAAAAATTGTCTTTTTTTTCCCCCAAATAGGAAACATGGTAAAATGAATTGTATCCTTTTTTGAACCAGATTTGCCATGTCCCGCCCTCTGCCCAAGCCCCTAGGAAGTCCTTTCCTATTTATGCGGGCAGCTGAGGTCATGCCCATCCTTCTCTCCATGTGGTCCTTGATGCTGAAGCCATCTCTGCAGGTGGAAGTGGCAATGCATTTCAGGCATACCGTTGGCAGTGACCAGTGTTGGGATAGCCTCAGTATTTGTTAATGGAACGCTATCACATCCTTGGAGTCTGCACCATGTTGGAAGCCTCTTCTCTGTACTGGGCATTCCAGGCCATGATTTTCGAGCAGAGATAGGGTATGTCCTAAAGCTTATGCTTTGGGTGTGATACATATGGCCTGATGAGATAGGGTCACAGAGGTACTGCTCAGGGGGCAGGAGGCGCAGGGCAAGGAAAGGGAGACAGGGAAGCCTGTGCCACACTGCTGGTGGTCTGTCCTTTGGAACACCTTCTGTGTTCTGTGCACTGTGCTGAGAGCTTTTCATGTGTTCTATCAGTCTTTGTACTACTTTCTGAGACACAGTGACTAATATACCCATTTTACAGGTAAGAAAACTGAAGCTCAGGCAAGTAAGTGGCTCAGGGTTGTCTCAAGCTAGTCATTGGTAGTCTCTGTATTTAAACCAATGTCTGTTTGACTTCCAAGTCCATGTTCTTAACCTGGCAGATACTGAAGTGTTGAGAATGAGTAGGGCTAGGCATAATCTTAGTCTGTATTAACAAAAGCATGGCTTCCAGAACACGGGAGGTGATAGGCCTATTGTGCCTCTCGTAGGTCAGGGTGCCCACATGGGATGTTTGTGGGTCCCTTGCTTCAGAGTGATCAAGAACGACTGGAAGCAAGTGCAGAGAAGCAACCAGAAAGTCTGTTGGGCTCAGGGACTTGCAGGGAGAGGCGTTCTCTGTCAAAGGGGAGATTTTGGAGGACAGGCGTGTCTCATTCAGTATCTGAAGGGTTCTCCCGAGGGAGTGATTGGTTTGTTCTGACCCATTCCATTGGGCACCATAAGGCCAGTTAGTGGAAAAGACAGGGCTTCTGGATGTATTTTCTTATGTTGAGCTAAAATCCACTATTACAGCCCCCTAAAGGTGAGCTGGGCTTTTGGAGGAAGACAGTGAGACTCCTGAACCTGGAAGCATTTGAATACAGCTAGGAACAGTTTTTGTCAATTCTGGCTGTCCCTTATTTGCAGTGGGGAGCATTTTCAAATTCATATTCCCAGGCCCCTCCCAGACAGATTTGCCTCTGGGTGGAGTCGGGGATTAGGGTTCTTATAAAACTTCCTGGGGGCTTTCTAGTATAGCTGCTCCCCTGGATAGCAGTGGAGAACCATTGGATGGGGTTGCCACTGGAAGGAACTATTGTGTGGTAGTGTTTTCCAAAGTATGGGTTCAGGGGTCAGACTGCTAATTGTATATGAACTGATATTAGGTATATTTATTTTGATGCATACTGGAAAAAAGGTATATATTTTGCACATTGAATCTGTGACATCATGGATATTGTGCTTAGAACTAATTTAAGTTAAATGAAGTTTATTTTTACAACTTACAAAATGATAATGTAAATGGTATTCAGATGGGCAAATAATCATGAAGGCTGCATGCAAACAAAATCTCTGCTAACACTGTTGTGGGTTGGGTGGGGTGGGGACAAGTGGGTGAACTGGAGTGACTTAAACCTTTCAGAAGCCTGGGGTTTGTTGGTTAGTTCTAGAAGGTTCTATGGAGGTAGGAGGATAATTGCCATAGTTTGTCCAAACTGTGGTCTTCCCCAGGTGAAGCCTGAGGCATGGAACCCATCTGCTTCCCCTCCCCTGCCCTTCCTGATTTTAATGGTCACTTTGAAGTCTGTGACAAGCTGTCTCACTTTATCTCATCAGTGAAGATAGGGCAATGGGCTGGGCGTGGTGGCTCATGCCTATAATCCCAGCACTTTGGGAGGCTGAGGCAGGCAGATCACATGGTCAGGAGATCGAGACCATCTGGCTATAGTGGTGAAACCGCACCTCTACTAAAAATACAAAATTAGCTGGGCGTGGTGGTGCACACCTGTAATCCCAGCTACTCGGGAGGCTGAGGCAGGAGAATCGCTTGAACCCAGGAGGAGGAGATTGTAGTAAGCCGAGATGGCGTCACTGCACTCCAGTGACAGAGGGAGTTTCCGTCTCAAAGAAAAAAAAAGATAGGGCTGTACAGGGCACTGGGTACCATTTTTGTTCTTCCCCTTATTTTCTTTCTTTACCCTCAAAGAGCAACAGCCAGGGAGGGGTACTGACAGTGAGGAGGGGCTGAGGTCTCAGGTGTCTGATTTCCCATGCTCAGGGGAAACAGAGGGAGAAGTAGGTGGGCTGTACCTGGTAGGGCTCTCCCTCCCAATCCCACAGTACCAAACCTAGCTGGGAAGGTCTGGGCATGAGGATGGGGGCGACGACTGCTTAGGGCAAGCCTGTGTCCGTGGCAGCACTCTGGGGTCGCAGACTAGCTGGGGCCCTCTGCATGGAGACACCAGTCACTGAGGCTCCTACTGGTCTGGTTGCAAAGCCCAGATCACCACCTGTCCACTCTGAGAACTGGGTTGGGAAATTCAATCGATATACAAATAAGTCACAAACAACATGCTAATAAGAGTGGGGATTTGCTGTCTTCCTATCAGTTAGGGACTCCTGGCACTTTTTAGAGCACTCTGGGATCACGGTAGGAAGTTGAGGGCCGCTCACTTGTGTTCCGGCTGCATGGTCTGCCTCGGACCTGGGTGGTTGGGAATGACGGTGAGGCACTGCGAACTCTGAAAAATGATACTGTGCTAGTCATGATTTCCACAGACGGGAACAAGCAGAATACCAATAGCCAGTCAATTGGAGCATGTCAGGTGGCCTGGAGGATCAATATGGCAGGCCAGACACACACTGGCTGTCCTAAAGTTAGGCCCCCAAAATGTCAAGCTTGCTAAGCCAGAATCCAAAGCTTTGCACTGAGAACGTCATGTTGGGGCTCCTGTCGCCTCCTGGAGCCCTGCCAGGGTGACACCCCGGTCCTTCTGTTCAGGCCCTGTGTCCACCTGGGAGGTGCAGGGGCCCTGCCTGGGTGACACCCCGGTCCTTCTGTTCAGGCCCTGTGTCCACCTGGGAGGTGCAGGGCCCTGTGGGAGGTTTTCCTTTTTCAAGTCAAGGAAGTGTCCTGGCTCCCAGACTCTGCCCTGTGGAGGGGAAAGAGAGGGAGAGAGAGGGAAAAAAGATTTCCACCTTATTGTTCAGCAGCTGGAAAATTGTTGTCATCTGTTCTGCCTTCCATTTGCCGAGAATGGAAAAAAAATGTGGAAAATTTGGGGAAATAAATCTCAGTACCCTCATAGGACCTCTCTCTCCCCTCCCTCTCTGGCCCTTGCATCCCTGCCTCTCTGCTCAGGACCTCAGTTTCACTTTGCTCCCAGGTTCTCTCCTGCTTCTCCTCAGGGCACTGGGGCTGCCATGGGTTTGGGACTGGGGCTGGGCTGGGCTGTGCTGGGACCCTGGGACCGGGCTGTGCTCGACTGTGCTGGGTGAGAGTTGAGCAGGGGCTGGGGCTGGGCTGGGGCTGGGGCTGGGGCTGGGGCTGGGGCTGGACTGGCCACTTTTCCTGACTCCCGGCCAGTGGGAGTGGAGGGCTTGGGAAGCCACTGTGATGTCATTCAAGAACTGCATAGCTGCAGGATGATAAGTGAAGCCCTGGGGACCCAGCTGGCTGAAATTACAGACAGAGTTTTATCCCACTGGCTTCCTACAAGCCAGAGTGAGGCAGAGCAAGCTGAGCTGGGGTGAGAGCACGCAGGAGAGTGGAGGGAGGGAGGGAGTGGGGTGTGTGTGTGTGTGTGTGTGTGTGTGTGTGTGTATGTGTGTACATGGGCAGGCAGGCGGCACTGGCTCCTCCCACCCCTGACAGTCGGAGGGAGCTTGAGTAGGACACAGACGGCACTTGGAGCTGCAGCCCTGTAGGAATTACTGGGAACTTGGGGCACCAGGATCAAATCAGAGTGGGCTTCCCTCTGCTTCCTCCCTCTCCCTCCAGAGGGTAAGTGTCTGCTGGGTAGTTGTTTGGCCTGTGAGTGTCCTTGTGTGGCTTTCTGCTGGACCTGGGCTTGTGAGGTGGTGCTTCCATGCTAGGAGGGTGTGGAGGGGCAGGTTCTGTCACGACCCCACTGGGGAAGGGCTTGTGGCTGAGCGGGGCTTGGCCCCCTGTGCTGCTGTCTGATGTGGATGTGACAGGCCTCACGGTCTCCCTCCTGAACTTGCTTCTGGGTCACGTAAGAGCCACGGCTTTCAGGTCAAGGGTGCCTGGGTTGGTGGGGGGCCGTGTGTCTCAGTTGTCCTAAGTCTTATGGAGTGATGGTTCACCTTGGGCGCAAATAGGGTGGGGAGAGGGAATGAGGTGGAAGCGTAGACGGCCCCGCTGAGGTGTTATTCGGGATGCCTCCTCCCTGCATCTGTGGCCTGAGCTTCGGGGCACCTCCAGTGCTCACCATTCCCCACCGGCCTCCTGTGGGCTCCCATTCACGGCTTTCTCCTGACTTTGGCAGGACTCTTGGAAGCCTGACTCCCCTCTGGCCAGGGATCTCTGAGTGCCCAGGCTGGCACCCTGGCCTGGCAGAGAAGGATTCAGCTCGTTGTGGGCTCTAGAGCTATTTTTATCATCCTGAGTGTACCTGTGGTGTCTGCTGCCTGTATAGGCTGAGGGTAGGGGCGGGAGTGCCAGGCTCGGGTTATAGCTGCAGGCTAGGGAGGACACAGGCCAGGCCAGAGTCAGGAGGCTGGGTCTGAGCGTTCACATTTGTCCTGTGGGTGCGGGCTGTCCAAGGCAGGGCAGATCACTCACCCTGTGGGCCCCTGGTCCCTTGGGACTGAAGTCAAGGTCGCGATCAGGTTTTCTGCTCCTACTCCCTTTTTATGGAGGGCATGGTATAAATTCAAGTAAGATGGTATCTGGGAAAATTGCCACGGGTCCTTCCTAAGGAGGGCCCGGGGACACATTTATCATCATCGCTTGGCAGAAGCAGCATATATTATGTTGTCTTGTGGTTCTGGGTCCACATCCATAGTTGGAAAGTCTGTCTTCCAACGACCCCAGCCCCAGCCATCTTCACCTTGAAGTGGCATGAGGAACAAGAACGCTGAAGGGGGAGCCAGGGTTCGGTTTTACACTTCCTTGCTGGGTGACCTTGGGTGGTCCTGAGCCTGCTGAGCTTCATTGTCAGCCTATAAAGTGAGGGGTGGGCAGGGGATTAACTCCTCCCCTAAGGCCCTTCAGCTCTAAAAGCCCCAGGGCTCAGCCGACCTCCCTGGCCCTGAAGATCCCATTTCTGCTGTCCCCCAGAGGGCCTGCAGCAGCGGAGGCAGCCATGGGTGGGAGGGGCTCTATTTTTGATTTCAGTCTGAAGCTTACTTTCTCCATCTTCAAGGCCACAGGCTGACATTCAGATTTGGGTTCCATGCGGGTCTCAGGCCTTGAGCCTCCCTCTCTATTTTTCTTGGACTCAGTGGAATGGGGAGGTGGCCAGGAGAAGCCCAGCTGGGCCACCCTCCCTAGGTCCAGAGGCAAGCTTGTGGGTGACACTGATGAGGTTACTTGCTTAGAGGACAAAGCCACCTGTGACAAGATTGACAGCACAGCCCTAAGAAAAATCTTGTTCTCTTCTGTTCACTTTCTGAAGGTGCAGCGTGTTCCCTCCGATGTGTGCTATTAAGTGGGAAGAAAAACAGTGTCTGTTTGTCACTCATGGACTGGTCTGTCCCTGCCCACAGGGGCCTGAGGCCCTGTGCTTGTCCATGTTTCCAGTGCCCCTAAGTCTTCTGGCTGCACCTGGCACCTGCCCTCTTTGCTGTTTCAGAGGCTATGTCTCCTCTGTGTGGCTCTCCTTCAGAGGTTCCGGGATTTCTCTTCAACCCCTAATTCTGCAGATCTTCAGAGCCCCTGTGGAAGTCCATTCCCCTTGAGAAAGTTCCAGAGCTTGCTGCAGGCTGTGCAGAACAAAGGGCTGCCTCAATACTCGGCTGTCTGTGGGAAGGGAAGCTGACATGGGTGGAGGCCAGGACTGTCACAGACTGGAAGTCCCTGCCACCAATGCCAGGATGTTTCAAGAGGCCAGGGTCTTCCTGGAGCCAGAGGCTGGGCTTCTCCTCACTGCCCTCATGCCTTCCTCACATCACTTCCCCTGGCAGGTGAAAACCCAGTGGGGTGGTCTGAGCCACTTCTCAGGCTCTTGTAGCTGCAGTTCCTGTTCAGTGCGTCGTCCCATTTTGCCTGGCTGGAGCCTGACATTCTCCACACAATTCCTGGGTGACAGGATCTCCAGAGACAGCACCCTAACTTTTAGATGTTTATGCTGTATCTTGGGATCCACAGATGGGCTTTGGGATGTCCATCAACTGCCTTATCTCATCACATCTCCCAGGGTCCTTGGTCTAGGACAGCGACTGTCCACTGGGCTGGAGTGTAGCTGGAGAGGTCTGTGGGGGATGCCATGGGGTAGGCACTGGTTCAGGGACCTCAACTCTGCCCAGCCTTTGCTGCTGAACATGAGGAATACCCATCGCTCATGTTTTGGCTGCACTGACTCTCTTCCCTCACCTTTGGGAGAAGCTTGGGGTCCACTTAGAACCCCTGATTTTTCACTGGGTGGTGGTGAAAGAAGAGGATCCCAGTGGCTGACAGGACTACATAAAGCTTTCTGGGCTACTCAGTGTAATGCAAAAAGCATTTATGGAACACCTAATATGGGCCAAGCACTGTTCTCTGGGGCCATTCTGTACAGCCGTACAAGTTAGTTACACACTGAGCTCCAAGAAGCATCAGTCACACAAGCCACATGTGGATGGCACCATTCGGGAACCAGGCCCTAAGGAGAGGGAGAAAGTGAGAGAAATAAAGGCTTTTCCTCAAGGAGCTCTCAGCTCAGTGGGAAGATAGCCATGGACATGCGTGGTGACCATTCTGTGGGTGACTAGTGTCACAGTGGAGATGTCTGCAAGGGTCAGCAGGAGCACAGCCGAGGTTTACCTGAGTCTGGAGGACAGCAGGGAAGAAGTCAGATGAAGGGAAACTTCCCAGGGAAGTTCAAACTGACCCTGAAAGCGTTTGCCTGGGAGGTT
>NW_016107404.1:207603-265673 GCF_001604975.1 Cebus imitator
GGTAAGTGGCCGATGCAAGCTGACATGGCCATTAAGATGGGAACCATGTTTCTGAGTGCTCGTGTGTCTGGTGGCCAAGGTGGGGTGGGAGGGTGCACTTCCCTGTCTCCTCTCCAGAGCTACATCCCCTGTGGCCTCCCTGGACCCAGCCCTTCCTCCTCCTCTTGTCCTGCCCCAGCCGTAGCCTCTCCTGCCTCCTTCCATGGCCGGGGCAGTGTGTGTGGATAAGGGAAAATGCAACCACAACTTGCTATCTGGGCAGCCTGTTGGCCAAGTTTCACTTCTCATCAAGCTCACCCACCTCTCAGATGCACATGGCCTTGGATTCCCCACTCCTCTTTTTTTTTTTTTTCTGAGACAGAGTCTTGCTCTGTTGCCCAGGCTGGAGTGCAGTGGTGCTATCTCTGCTCACTGCAACCTCTACCTCCCAGGAACCTCTGTCTCCCAGGTTCAAGCAATTCTCTGTCTCAGCCCCCTGAGTAGCTGGGATTACAGTTGCCCACCACCCCACCCCCTGCTAATTTGTTTTGCATTTTTAGTAGTGATAGAGTTTTACCATCTTGGCCAGGCTGGTCTTGAACTCCTGACCTTGTGATCCACCCACCTCAGCCTCCCAAAGTGCTGGGATTACAGGTGTGAGTCACTGTGCCTGGCCTCCCACTCCTCCTTTTAAGGAGTTCTGCCCAGTCTGCCTCCAAACTGCCTATGTCCGGGGTAGGGATTGTGCTTCTTCATTGGCATGGCACCGATTTTCCCCCACGTTGGTTGGCTGGTCGTCATGGCTCTGGATAATGCATTTTAATGAATTGTTATTTGCTGGACGTGGACCCAAAGGACTCTTTATCATGAAGGGACCCATCCTGAAAACCTTAATAAATCATTTGCTATTGAAAACCTACCTGTTGGCAGGACAGGGAAGAGTCTGTCCTCACTGGGTCATCGCCAACGAAGGTCCTTTCTTGCCGTCAATATGGCTGGCACCTTTTATTCTTATGGTTGGGCCTTCTGTCCTAACATCTAAATAAGCAACACCTCCCTACTTCTTGTAAGGAAGAGAAGTGCGTGTTCTTGACCTCAGAGCCCAAAGTGCTGATCACCTGGGGCGGGTTTCTCTAGATGTCCTCCAGCTGTGTGTGCGCCAAGACCCCTGGAGACCCAGGTCTCCAAGTGGAAGTCTTTGGGGATAGGGTCCTGAAATCTAGATTGGTAACAGTCTTCAGGGGAGGTTCTTATAGACATTAAAATTAGGAAATGACTGCCCTGAAGCTGTGCGGCTTCAGCGTTCCCTGTTTTCCTTTGTTCTTTTTTAAGTGTGTGAGCTGGCTGCTTCCTTACTTTCCCGCATCCTGGCCTCTGCTGCAGCATTAGTGCCGTCCACTCCTCTGCACCCTTTGCTGGGAGGGAGCCTCAGGGAGTGCGTGCACACCCAAGTCAGCTGGGGATTTTCCTCAGAGCTTTCCAAAAGCATGACTCGCGCATCTGGATTACGGCTGTCCTAGAATTAAGGCCCCTTGGTGCAATCAAGCTCAGTGTCAAGGGTGGAGTCTGGGACTCCCTGCAGCGGCTGAGAAGACCAGGGAGATAGCCTCGGACAAAGCCAGTGGGGCCATGGAGAGATTTTGGATTTTGCAGCCACCTAGAGGAATGGGCAGGGCACAGGACCTTTCAGCCCATGAGGGCAGATGTGCTGGGCATTGGGGCCTGGAGCTCTCCACCTGGGGCCGCCTGCAGCTTGTGTTTCTGCTTCAGTTTAATCCACTCCATTGTCAGTCATGCCGGTACCCACAACCCTCAACCATGCAGACCCCTCCCTCTAGCCCATGCCCTATTGCTCTGGGTGTCCAGCTTCGTCTCATCGAGATGGATTCCCCCGAGCTGACCACTCCCTTGGCAGCTGCTGGGACTTTAAGGAGATGGCTCTGGAGGCCCCTCAGATTAAGAACCATGAAGCCACTACCCCCAGCTTCCTTTAAGTCCTCTCTCCTGTCCTCCTCTACCTTGTTTCACCCCTGTCCTCTCTGCCCCCATCTCTCTTTTGCCCTTCCTGCCTTGATGGATTGAAACCAATGTTGTGTTCCGGCTTCTTGTGGTCCCGGTAAAAAGCTCTAAAGTGGTCGTGGTGGATGGGGAGAAGGGAGTGACGAGAGTGTGTGTGCC
Organism: Cebus imitator; assembly: GCF_001604975.1. Taxonomy (NCBI): domain Eukaryota; kingdom Metazoa; phylum Chordata; class Mammalia; order Primates; family Cebidae; genus Cebus; species Cebus imitator. Next base: position 209,761 of record NW_016107404.1, read on the forward strand.
GGAGCGGGGGCTGGGGACTTTTGTCTGTCTCTGATGGGAGGAGGAGGGGCATGTGTTCCACAGATCCTGCCCCTATGCTGGGGTTTCAGCAGAACCCCCCCACACCCCCCTCCCACTGTGGGGGCTAGACAGCCTGGGACCAGCCTGGGTATCCTTAGAACCTCCCTTGGATAGGAAGAGGAGTTCAGCTCAGCAAAGGTGCCGATGGCCTGAAGAGTTCAGTCCGGGGCCAAGAGACATTTCCATTTGTAGTTAGCAAACAGGAGTTAATTAAACAACTTACACCTGTTTGATTTTCTTACTATGCCTTAGTGGCTGGGCTGTGTTTGTTCCTGATGTTGTTGCCGCAAACAGGAAGCCCACTTGGGGATAGATTACATGACAGAATAAGTTTAATATCAACATTTTCACAATCAGTGGAGAGCAGGGCTTGGCCACAGGGGCAAGGAAGGGCTGAGATATCAGGTAGTCAATTCTCCCTCCTGCCTGGGGGATGTCTTCATAGCTCTTGTGCTGAACACTCTTCTTTTGTGAATCACGACTGAGATGCTGCAGGGGTCTGTGTGCTTTCTGATTTGAATCTATACCCAGTGGCTCTCACCATGGGACGTGTCTAAGTGGGGAAGCCACTGGACATGCCAGCCTTTGCTTTGCAGCTCCCCACTTCTCAGACCATATGAGCCTAAACTTGAGGGATGAGAAGATGCAAAGGATGGAGGGGACCACCGACCCAGGAGGGAAATTCTGGCACCTCACAGTGTAGGCAGCAGAGGGGGTGCCCCGGCCCAGGAGGGGGCCTGCAGCTTTCTAGGCACAGTGAGAAGGAAAGCCAGCTCTTCAGATTTCAGCCAGCCGGTCCAAGGGGCCCCATCCTCAAGAGAACCACCCCAGAGATCTGAGTGCAGCTGAGATCTGTGTCCAGTGCTTTGCCCCTCTAGAAACAGCCAGCTGAGGTTTCTTCTTTTTTGTTAAGTAAGGAGCTCAGTTCTTTGGAGGGAGCGGGCATGAAAGTCAGCCTCCCTCATCCTTTAGTGAGAGGACCCCTTTACAATGATAACGGGGGATTGGAAGAGGCAGCTGTGCCTGGTCCTGATCTCAGCAGCCTTTAGGGCCAGGTTGGTGGAGATTCAGAATGTATTTTAGCCAAAACCCCCTTTCGGTTCAGACCAGCTCCCACCCCTGGGCCCTGGGCCACTGCAATACTCTGGCCTTGTGTTGTTTGGGGCTGGTGTTGGCTGAGGTCCTGAAGCCTTGGGGAAAGCTGGGGGCAGAGAGGTAGATCTGGAGAGGTAAGTGAGAAGGGCATCCAGCTCCCAGGGTGTGTGTGTGTGTGTGTGTGTGGTGTGCATGGGGATGCAAGTGCTTGATGGAGCATCTCTGTGCTAGCTCTTGGTGCTGTAACATGGCTGGCCTGTGTGGCCTGTGGTTTCTGTGTGTGTGTATGTTGCTCTGGATGTTCTCGTTTTGTGGTCGTCTGATCACTTGTTTTTGGCCATAGGCTTCTGTCAAAGTGTTTATTTTTAGAGGCTGCCACTTCTGGCCTAAGGGCTGATCCTTGGGCATGGTAGGAACATTTGCATTTCCTGAAATATTTGTGGCTTAAAGTATTTATTTGGGGTTATTCTTGCCTGTTATGTGTTTATTCTACTTTGTGTGTATGGTGTGTGTGTGTGCGTGTGTGTTTGTGATAGGAGAGAGGTGTAGCATAATAAAAATTGCATAGTCTTTGAAGGAAATTAGTTCTGATTTTAAATCTTGGCTTTATCCTTCGTCAGGTAGCATTGTCTGCAATGGTTTCCCCTCTCAGAGACTCAGTTTATCTCTGGCTGTGGTCGGTGTAATTCTCTCTGTCTGGGAGGTGATGGCCACAGAGGATGCAAGTGTAGAGTGCCCAGTGAAGTGCTGGTGTCCGGGCTGCGTTCACTGCATGGTGGCTGGTGTTGTTGATGTCTGTGTGTACATGGCCACGCCAGTGCTTTCCGACTGTGGTTCTTAGCATTGCGCGGTATCCAGTGCGTGCGCACGCCTGGGTGTTTCTGATTTGGGTGATCTCTGATTGTCTTTGTGTCTGGGTCGCTGTGTGACTGCTGGTATCTGTCTGGAGCTGGTTCAGTCTTTGGGAGGGGGCTTTTTCCTTGCTAACGGAGAGCCTGGATAAGAGTAAGGGGAGGGGAAGTGCTTGTGTGTGTGTGTGTGTGCGTGTGCGTGTGTGTGTGCGTCTGTCGGGGCTGGCAGCTAGGCTGCTGACTGTACAGGGTGTGAAATCACTGAGTTCCTCTGGGCGGGGAAGTTCTTCATTCCTGAGTCAGCCCTTTGGCCCCAAGCCACCCAGCGCTGACTTTTTCCTTCCAGAGAAAGTGTTGCTTGGGGGGTCCTCAGAGCTGTCTGCAGACAGGAGGACCCTCTCCCCACTGAAGACATCTCGTTTTTGTGTTCACGATCCCTAAGATGCTTCCCCTCCTACCCTAGTCCCCGAACTCCCTGCAAAGGCACCTATATGTCCCCATCCTCCAGCACAGGAAAAGCGTGTCCCCTCTGGCACTGGGGCTGTTGGCTCGGCTGAGCCCCACCTTGGCCCATACTTCAGGGGCCCCTGGGCTGGCTCAGAGCGGTGGGATCAGGACACTCATCTTTGCAGACCTGCTGCAATCCTTCCCTGGGCCCGCGACCCTTTCCTGTAGTCTTGGGTAGTATGGGCTGAGCTTGCTGGTGGAGGGTAAGGGGTCCATAAGGGGTGGGCAGTCCTGGGGAAGAGCTGGGAGGAGGCTTTGAGAATGTGGCAGTGAGCAGCATGAATGACATTGTATCTCTGAATGGTTCTAGGGCATTCTTTGCATTGAGCTGGAGACAAACCTAGCTGAGGGTGGCAAGCTTGTCTTAGAGAGTCCCAGCTCTGTCTTCAGCCTCCCTGCCACTACCACCTTGGGCGTGGTGGGTCCTTTGCTGTACCCTACTGCCCTCCTGGGCTCTCCCCCTGCTTCCCTGGGCAAAGACTATCCTCAGGAATGACTTGCTGTCCATGCTGATACCTCTATGGGCATTCAAGGCAACGGCTACTCTCCTGGCATTCTGCCTCTCACTCAGGGTGGGAACGCCAGAAATTGAAGCAGGGGTGAGACTTTCTGAGATGGGGTGGTGGAGGGGACTGAGGATGCTTTGGAAATGGTCATTCAGGAATTAATGATACTCATAATGGTGATGGTTAGGGTTCCCAGCTGTTGACCTCCCACCACGTGCCAGGAGCTGGTCTCAGCACATCATGTGTCAACTCATTTAAACTCGAAGCACTGTGTGTTTAATGAATGTTGGCAATTTCAGATGCTTCAACCGGATTCTATGATTACCCCATTTTATGGACCAGAAAACTGGCTCAGAAGCTGGTGAAATGTCAGAGCTAGGCTTGGGACTGGAGGAATTTGCCCTGAGCACTCCCTGCTCACGTGTTGGGCTCCATTGCCTGGCCCTGTGTTGGTGAGGATGCAGGGAATGGGAACTCTTAGCCCCTTTCTCTGGGAGAGTGAACAATACCCCTGCCTCCCACTGATGTCTGCTGTCTTTTGTCTCCCCCCGGCTCTGTCCTTGCAGAGGTGGTGGGACACACACAGGGGCCACTGGATGGGAGCCTGTATGCAAAGGTAAAGAAGAAGGACTCCCTGCACGGCAGCACCGGGGCTGTTAATGCCACACGTCCTACACTGTCGGCCACCCCCAACCACGTGGAGCACACGCTTTCTGTGAGCAGTGACTCGGGCAACTCTACAGCCTCCACCAAGACAGACAAGACTGATGAGCCTGTCCCCGGGGCCTGCAGTGCTCCTGCTGCCCTGAGTCCCCAGGAGAAGCGGGAGCTGGACCGCCTGCTGAGCGGCTTTGGCTTAGAGCGAGAGAAGCAAGGCACCATGTACCATGCCCAGCACCTCAGGTCCCGCCCAGCGGCAGGCCTGGCTGTGCCCTCCTCTGGACGCCACGTTGTCCCAGCACAGGTTCATGTCAACGGTGGGGTGTTAGCATCTGAGCGGGAGACAGACATCCTGGATGATGAGTTGCCAAACCAGGATGGGCACAGTGCGGGCAGCATGGGCACGCTGTCTTCCCTGGACGGGGTCACCAACACCAGTGAGGGGGGCTACCCAGAGGCCCTGTCCCCACTGACCAATGGTCTGGACAAGCCCTATCCCATGGAGCCTATGGTCAATGGAGGAGGCTACCCCTACGAGTCCTCCAGCCAGGCGGGGCCTGCCCATGCTGGCCACATGGCCCCCATGCGGCCCTCCTACTCTGCCCAGGAGGGTTTAGCTGGCTACCAGCGGGAGGGGCCCCACCCAGCCTGGCCACAGCCAGTGACCACCTCCCACTATGGCCATGACCCCAGCGGTATGTTCCGCTCTCAATCCTTTTCGGAAGCTGAACCCCAGCTGCCCCCAGCTCCAGCCCGAGGAGGAAGCAGCCGGGAGGCTGTGCAGAGGGGGCTGAATTCATGGCAGCAGCAGCAGCAGCAGCAGCAGCCTCGCCCACCTCCACGCCAGCAGGAAAGACCCCACTTGGAGAGTCTTGTAACCAGCAGGCCCAGCCCTCAGCCATTGGCAGAGACCCCCATCCCCAGTCTCCCTGAGTTCCCGCGGGCAGCCTCCCAGCAGGAGATTGAACAGTCCATCGAGGCACTCAATATGCTGATGCTGGACCTGCAGCCAGCCTCGGCTGCTGCCCCGCTACATAAGTCCCAGAGTGTCCCTGGGGCCTGGCCAGGGGCTTCTCCACTCTCCTCCCAGCCCCTCTCCGGATCCTCCCGTCAGTCCCATCCACTGACTCAGTCCAGATCGGGCTACATCCCCAGTGGGCATTCCTTGGGAACCCCCGAGCTGGCCCCACGGGCCTCCCTGGAGTCTGTCCCTCCTGGCAGGTCTTACTCACCTTATGATTATCAGCCATGTTCGGCTGGGCCTAACCAGGATTTCCGTTCAAAGAGCCCAGCCTCTTCCTCCTTGCCTGCCTTCCTTCCAACCAGCCACAGCCCTCCAGGGCCTCAGCAACCCCCAGCCTCTCTCCCTGGCCTCTCTGCTCAGCCTCTGCTCTCACCAAAAGAAGTGACTTCAGACCCCTCTCGGACTCCAGAGGAGGAGCCATTGAATTTGGAAGGGCTGGTGGCCCATAGGGTAGCAGGTAAGAGATATTCCATCCTGACTCCTTCTACCCCTTCCTTATTTGGTCTTGCTGGGGGGAGGTGCAGGCCCAGCCATGACCTCTAAGCAGGCGTTGCTTTCACTGGCGGGAAGAGGCTCTCTGGAGCCTACATGCTTGTCAAGTTTTCCCTTCCTGCGTTCATTGTCTGTTAGGCACCAAGCCAGACACCAAATTTCAAAGTTCAATGTCGAGCAATTCCTGCCCTCAAGGAGTTTATAATCTAGTAATTGGTCAGGTACACAGACAGATGACTTCGTTAGAGAGTAATGTGTGCTGTGACAGAGACAGGATCAAGATCCCAGAGCCTGAGAAAGCAAAGCTTACCACCTAGGGCAGTCAGGGAAAGCTTCTAGGTGGTGGTGACTTTGGGGCTGGAGTACCGACTTTCTAGACAGATAGGAGACTCTGCAATTGCTTGTCATGCTGTCTGTCCTCAGACTTCAGTTCCTTGGGGGACACATTGAGAAGGCTGGTGGGAAACCTTAGATCCCCCCCTCCCAGAGACCATGAAAGAGCCTAAGAATGTATCCTCAAGCTCTTGGGCTCTGTCTGCTGAGGCCTTTTGGGATATTGTCTTTGCAGGGTGGCTAAGGTCCCCCTTCTGAGTCAGTTTTCCTGTTAGTCCTTGCTGAGGACCAGCCCTGTGTGGGAAGCAGGCACTGAGAGACAAACCTCCTTTCCCTATCAGAGAGTGGGCTTCTCTTTTGGGAGAGCAGAAAGTGGGACACTCAGAAGAGCTTTTGGGGAGACAAAGGCAAGAAATGGCAGCGTGTCCAGGGCCAAGTTGGGAGGGGCAGCTGTGAGCCTCCCTTCCTGCTGGTCTGAGCTTGCGCTGATTCCACAGGGGTGGCTGAACTGGGCAGGAAAGCTGGTTGGGTGACTTTATTCTGGAGGTGAAGCGCAGGCAGGGGTGGACCAGAGACTGTGGGTTTGGGTGGGCCTTGTGCCAGCACCTCAGCTGACAGAGTGGTAGGAACTCAGCAAGGAGGCGAGGAGCCTGGGCAGCTGTCTCTGTCCTCCACCCCTTTTCCTAAATTTAGGGGAAGCTGAGTCACCATGCCAGCTGCAGGGAGAGAAGGAGACACCCTCCCTGGAGATGAACTATGGGTTTGGGGAAGCAGTTTAGGGCAGGCCAGCTGGCTCGGGACCTGGGTGTGGGGTCACAGGCACCCTGCTCCTATGCTTCAGAGCAGAGCAGAGTCCCCAGCCCCACTATTGGTATAATAGCTTGAAATTGGCCAGCGCAGAAGTATTTACACCATGGAAATTGGCAATCAGCCTCATCTCCCATAGAGAACTGGTCTAGCAGTAACCATTGCTTTTACCTGAGCATCAGAACACAGGATGGGCAGCTCTTAATCCTAGGGATGAAATGCTCCAAGGGTGGCCCAGATGGGCTTTGACTTCTGCCTTCTCCATATCTCGGCCCCTGAGATAAAGATACCCCCCTGCACCCCCTCCCCACACCACTGGCTTTGTCAAAAGAGACCCTTTTCCTCTTGATTTTATCAAGGGGAGAGGGATGGGGCTCCCTAAATTCCCTGGGAATTTAATTCCCTTCCCAATATTTTGCAAGGTTGGAGTGGTGTCCTAAAGATTAGTGATACGCTAGTTTAACAAGGGGCAGGATACAGGAGCCTTCTCTCTGGGGGATCGGAATACATTTCTTCCCTACAAGAACCCTTCCATGTAGCTCTCCCAGAGCTTGCTCAAGACGAGGCCATAACCCTAATGGCTCTGGCAGGATGCCCGTCTTGTAGTGGACTTCACTTTAGCCCTTTCTCTCCTACCAGTTTTTGAGGGCTCGACTGTCCGCTTCTATATTCTGTAGCCTCTCAGGCTTGGCTGCCATGAAATCACAGGGAGGGAAGGATACTGTTGTCACAATGTTCCCATTCCCTAACCCTGTCACCATCTTCTCCATCAATTGCGAGGGACTCAGGAGAAGGGCTGAAATGTATATGGGGGACAGTTATGTTTGGTTCCCAGGGCTATGAAGTTGCCTCTTTGGAACTTATTTATGCATTCATGTCGGCAGGTCCTGCATGCATAACTTCCTTAGTAGCCCTTCAGGGTATCTGCCATGCTGTGCAGATAAAGGCAGGCAGACAAGATCAATGTGTAGAGCAGTCTGGGAGCCAGAGAAGATGACTTCCAGCACTGCTTCTTTTTGCTCTTTCTACATCTCTGCTGTAAGAAGCTGGAACATAGACTTTGACATGAGCAACCTAGGAAACTCAGATCTGTGGGAGAACCTCTTCATGGCCATGAACTTGATCTGATTTCTCCTGGCTTTTCTCCCTTAGCTCTGCCTTTTTCCCCTTGGCTGTCCTCCATACCTCAGTCCCCTGTCCCTGGTTCATTCCACCTTGATCCAATCACCCCTTGTATCTTATTTCAGCTGAAGTTTTAAAGAATGTAGGGGCAGTTTTCTAATTTGATAAAGGGTAGGGACCAGAAACCTATAGCATACATCACACTTTCCTGTGAAGCATTGGAAGCATCCCTATTACAGCCAGGGACAAAATAAGGATGTCTATTATCACCACTAGCATGTATCATTGTATTGGATGTCCTAGCCAGTACACTAGGACAAGAAAAATAAGAGTCAGAGTTGGAGAGTCCAACTGAGTTATCTTATGTCCTTAATTCTGTGCCTAGACTGATCTCAGATGTCTCTAGAGGTGGAGATTTCAATGCATGTTGGAAATCAGATATGGATCTTATCCTTAAGGAGTCTAAGTTTCAGTAGGGGGATAAAAACTGGAACTTTAAAATAGTCTGTTGTAATAAGAGAGGTAAGGAGAAAGCTTTGCAGGATGGAGGTAAAGAGATCGCTATCAATTGGAGATTGGGGAGGTGGTGTTAAGTGTGGCTTTAAACTGAGCTTTGGAAGATGGATAAGATTTTGAAAGTGAATGGGATCACTGGGTAGACAGGGTTCACAGCGAAGACAGGAGAGCACCGAGAATGTTTGGAGAACAGCAAGTAGATTGAGAGCATACGGTCTGTGTGAGGGAGAGTCGGGATAGGTAGCCTGGGTCTGTCTCTGGATGGTCTTATATACCAGACCAAGGAGCTTGCATCTTACCTGGCAGCAATGTGAGAGGCCATTCCTATGGTTTCATCGGGGGAACATGCCATGACCAGAGCTGAGCTTCAGGATGATGTGTTTAGTGGGTCTGGCAGGAAGGACATTCCATGGGAGACTTTGAGCCTGGAGATGCTGGGAGCTTATTAGATAGCCTAAGTGATGCGGGGCTGGATTAGGGTGCTGATCATAGGAATGCCAATGAAGGGAGGATGGCCTGGATACTGTGGGAGTAGAACCAATGCACTTTTGTGTTGATTGGCTGGAGAGGGCGAGGGAGCGGGAACATCAAAGATAATTCTGAGGCTCTGTGAATAGAAATAGAATGACGGTTCTATTAACAAGTGGGAAGGCAGGAGGAGCACATTGGGTGGAAGATGAAGCCTTGGTGTTAGACATGTTGAGTTTGAGGGGGCAGTGGAGCAGCCTCCAGGGAGAGACTTATGGAAGGCAGTTGAACATTGGAATTGAGCTTGAAAGAATGGGAAGAGCTACAGGTTTTGGAATCATTCTCACAAAGGTGATGGTATGTTTCTCACAAAGCTTTGGGTGTGTTTGAGATCTCAATGCCAGGGCTTGTAGAGAAAAGAACTTAGGACGGAATAACCTCGAAGGGAGGTTGAGGCTGCAGAGGGACTGAGAGTGTGTGCTTGGGTGGTGGCAGGAGACAGGACAGCGTGTCATCATAGAAGTCAAGATAGTAAAGGATTTCAAGGAGGAAGGGCAGGAGGTTAGCAATGTCAGCCTGGAGAGATCATGAGGAGGACTGAGAAAGATCCACTGGGCTTGCCAACTGGTGACCCTGTGTAAAACATCAAAGGCATCAGAGGCATAATTTCCTTGCGCGGTGGTGATAGAAACCAGACTGCGAGGGATTGAGGAAGAGTGGAGGAGGAGTGAAGACGGCAAGCCAACTATTCTTTTGAGTGGTTTTGCGATCAGAAGGGAGAGAGCGGTAGCTAGAGAGGATAGTGAGAGATTGGGAACTTTTTGTAAATATAGGAGTCATGAGAATGTTTATATGTAGAAGAAAAGGGGAGTAGGTTGGGCATGGGGGGAGGAAGGAGGGGAAAAAGAAGAGAAAGAAAGAAGTTGATAGAATAAGGCCTCTAAGGAGGTAAGAGGGGAGAGGCCTGGGAGCCCACGTAGGTAAATTAGGCTCAACCAGGAGGTGAGATACCTCTTCATGGAATTAGAATAAAGGGTGGATAAAGATAGAGGGAAATACTGATGTCAAGCTTTGGGAACTTGTTTTTTTCTTTTTTACATTTTGTTCTGAAAATAGGAGATGAGCTCAAGGCTCGTTTAATCATTCATTCAACATGAGCTTCCAATGGGTGCTACTTGCCAGTCTAGGCTTTGTCAAAATGGTGGCAAACAAGACAAGGAAAAATCCTTGCCCTCACGGCTGATATGGACAGTGAACAAGTAAGCAAATACACATAGGATATGTCAGATGGGCGACATGTGCCACCGAGATAAAGCAGTGGAGGTAGGTGGTGGCTGGCTGTACCTTACATAGGATGGTCAGGGCTAGGCAGTGAGAGATGAGCCCCATGGAGCCGCAAGTGCAGAGGCCCAAGGCAGGAATGTGCCTGGTGTGGCTGGAGCAGAGTGATCAAGGGAGGCATGGCAAGACACAAGTTCAGAGAGGAAATGGGAATGGGGACAGCTTGCAGAGGGTCCTGGAGGTGATTGCAAGAATGGTGGCTTTTACTCTGTGTGGTGTGAGAAGCCTTAGCAAGGATTTGGGTCCAAGAGTGACATTATCTGTCTTGTTCTGAATTGGCCAGTGTGGGCAGGATGGAAGGAGGGAGACCAGTGAGGAGGCTGCTGCTACTCATCTGGGCAGTGGTCACGGACAGGGGAGATGTGCTCAGATGGCAGACATATTTTGGAGGTAGAGCCAGTAAGATTAGTGATAGATTAGACATGGGACGAGAGAGAAAGAGAAAAGTCAGAGACAACGCTTAGGTTTGGGGCCTGAGCAACTAAAGACTGGAGCTGATCTTTATTGAGATGGGTAACAATTTAGGAAGAGCAGGCTTCGGGGGAACACTAGAAGCATGATTTTTGGACACATTAAGTTTGAGATGATCATGAAACATCTGCAGTGGTTGGATAAATGAGTCGGGAGTTTAAGGAGAAGACGCTGGAGCTTAGAGATGTGGGAATTGTCACTGTGTACATGCCATGTAAAGCATAGCACTGGGCGATGTCACTGAGGGGTTGAGGACAGGTTAGGAGAGGTCCCAAGGATGGAGTCCTGGAGCCCTGGAGACTCCCACATTTTGAGGCTGCAGACAGGAGAGGGAACTAGTATAGGACCTGGCATGGAGCAGCTTGTGGAGGAGAGGAAAGGTAACATAGCTGGAGCTCGGGGGGGCAGGGCAGGGCAGCGTTGGCCACTCGTATGGCCCCTGTGGTGTGAACGTGGGTGAGAAGTCAACAAGGGGCAAGGGAAGGGTAACACAGCAGGTCCTTCTAGTGCATCTGAGAAGGCTTGTCTTAAGGAGTTTTCTGGGGATGACCAGAAGCTAGGGACAGAGCAGAAAAGCACAAGGGGTTCCCTAGGAAAGAGGATTACTCAGATGGCTGTGGTAAAAAGCCCCGGTGTGAGAGAGGGTGACCCTTGGGCTCAGGCTAGGTGTGTCACCTGGGTCCAGGGAGAGGCAGGTGCCAGGAAAAGAGGGGAGGTCCAGGGATAGGACTGCTGCCTGTGGGAGCGGGTAAGGTATGTGTGAAGTCTCCTGGTCCCACGCTGGCACCTCTGCTTCGACCCTGGGGTTGGGAGAGACGAATACACTGTGCTGCTGGCCAGCAGGAGGTCTACCTGCCTTTTGGAGAAGCAGGACCTTGGATTCCCCCGTCCTGCTTTTCCTGTCTGACACCTTCCCCACCTCCCTCCAGTGTGTGCCCAGATCCCAGAGTCAGAATGCCAACTAATCTTGATTTTCTCTTTGTTTTTGTTTTGTTTTGTCTTGTTTAATGCCTCGTCCCCTGCATTCTCTGTGTTTCCCGTGTCCATCTGTTCCCTGTGCTGTTGGTGGGGTGCCTTCTTGCCCCATGTCCTCCCTTCCTGCCTACATCCCACTCTCTGCTGGCTCCTCTGGGGTGGGGGGTGGGCAGCATACAATGCCAGGCTGCAGGGCATCAGGCACAGTGGCAGCTTCCCGCGCCCTCCTCTCCACCAGCTCCGAGCTTCCTCCCTCTCTGGTGGGTGGCTCTCCTTCCCCCTTCTTCCTTTCCAGCTCTTTGGCCCACTTTTGAGCCACAATTTCTCTCTTTTTCGCTCCTTCTTCATTGCTATTCCTTCCAAACCTTTGCCCACCTTCTTCCTTCTCTCCTGTCTTTTCCTCTCCCTCTTCTGTTGTTCTCTGGTTTCCATCTGCTTCTTCTTCTCCTCCCCTATTTCTCACTGTCCTCTCTTCTGTCTCCGCACTTGCTTCTCTGTTCCTCCTGTCTCCAGCCCTCTCTCCCTCCTCTCTGCATGAACCAGAGCTCACTTCTGCATGCACATGGGTCTCACACTAGCCTTGGCCTTGCCTGCTGGGAACAATGTCTGGAGTGACTAGACTAACATTCAGGGTCCCCTGTGGAGATGCAGACCGTGGCAATGAGGGTGCTCAGTGAGGGCTCCAGACAGTCCAGCACTCCGGCCACCCTAGCCAGACTGCCTGGGCTGCAGGGCTATGTCTCAGCAGGAGCCAGGCTGAGCTTTGCACGGGGCTACCAGACACAACACAGAGTGGTGCCCCAGCCCCTGCTGCTCTGTCCACTCTTGAGCATGGCACACCCTGGGGACAGCAAACCCCCTCGGGTCCCCACCCCTAATCTCTGATCCCATGGCCAAGAGTCAGAAGCTCTGGGTTGGGGGCCTGGCCCTGCCTGTGAACACCTCTGTGACCCTGGGCAAGTCTGTTTACTATTTAGAGCTGTTTCCCAATGTGAAAAGTGGACAGATGACAGTCCTGTCCTGTTGTGTATTTTGCACGGTGGCTTGACATGCCCTGGATGGATTATGCCATCCACTAACATCTACCCCTGGCTTCTGGGACATGTAGGCCCTTAGGCATTGCACCCTGGCTGGGGAATCACTTCATCCTTTCCCTGCACCTCCGATCCTGGCGGCTGAGTCAGGGAAGATGCTGTGCTCAGGCTTGTCCCAAACCATGGCCCTGAGCAGCTCTGGGAAAGGCCTAGGGGTGATGGGAACTGTTGATTCCCAATGGCAGTATCTGGCGCCTCCACGGCCCCTCCTTCTCCTCGTCCAGGGATAATCAGGAGATGGTTCTAGCTGACTGCTCCTTTCAACTACCCCTCCCTCCTCTCTTTTCTCTCTGCCCAGTGGTGGAGAGTACAGTGGTCAACTGGGCCTGGGGAGGGGCAGGCTCTGGGATGGTGGGCCTGCCCTGAGGAGAGCTGGCATGGCTTGCTCTAGGGCTGCTAGTGTGATCGCCGTGTGGCTTTCTGGTGCCCTGGCCCAGCAGGTGGCCTCCTGGATCCCCTCGCTTCCGGAGCCCCAGGCGTGCCGTCGGACACCCACCCCTGCCACCTGGAGCTGAGGAATCCAGTCTTTTGGAAATCGGAAGGTTGGGAAGAAGAGCTGGATCTGTGAGGGTGGCAGTGCCAGTCTGGGGGGTGCAGGGGAGGCACCTCATGAAGCCTGACAGCAGGATATTCTTCCACATGATCTGGGGGCGGTAGGCAGCAGTGCTTTGCCAAAGTATGTACATCGATCTGTGTCAGGACTACAGCTCCTAGAATTGCAGGGTGTGTGCATGTGCGTGTGAGTGTGTGCGTGTGTGTGTCGCAAGAAGGGGATTAATTGCCTCCAGTCTGGTTCACGCTAGGGGAGCCTTGGAGAGACGCCTCCCTGGGAAGAGCGCTGCTCTGGTGCCCTGCCCCTCAAGTCTGGGGGCCTGGGTGGAACCATGGAGCTGGGGTAACTGCTCATCCTGGCAGGGATGTGGGGAAGGCCTGTGCCATGTGTGAAGCAGCCCTTAGAGGACACCCAGGGCTCCTTGAACATAGGGTGTGAGGGTCCTAAAAATACTTTGTTGTCGTAGGGGTACTCCAGCCTTCTCAGGCTCCTGGGAGCTTCTCTTCCTTTCTTCCTCTGGCCACACGGCTTCCTACCGGGGTAAGGGCTGGCCCTAGAGGTTCCAAGGGTGTCCCAGTGACCCCACTATGTACCCCCGTCATCCCAGTGTCCTGATGCCATTTCTGTTAGGCTGTGTGTGTACATGCAAGTATGCACATGTGTGTCTGTGCAAGGCACCTACCTCTGCCAGGGTGGGTGTAGGAGACAGAGACCCTGAGAAAATGGGGCAAAGAGACCGAGAAAGCCCTGGGGTGGAGGGGGTGGTGGGAGGGAGGGAGGTGGGGGGAACAGGGCTATTTTTATTATCGGTCAGCCTCTGGGACGTGAGAGAGGGTGTTCTCTCCCCGACAGTGGCTGTCAGCTTGTGTCCAGACACCCCAGCTTGGCTAAGGAACAATGGGGCTCTCTTCTCTCCCCTCTGCCACGCCAGTCTCCCCTCCCATAGAGCAAGACAAGAGAGAGGGAACATGGCTTTCCAGGCACTCCAGGCAGGTCTGGGCTTGCCAACGGGGACAACAGTGGGACACTGTGTTCAAAGAATGTGAGTGGCCCTGACTGGCCATTGGTGCCATGGGGCCATTGGTGCTCTGCAGGGGGAGGGGCTGGCCCTGTGGGAGTGGAATGCAGGGTCTCCCCCTTCCGCAGAGGGAGGCGCTGCCCTGCAGCTCCTTAGCTCTTTGGAGGTCATTCCCTCCATTTCCCTGCCTCTGGTCAGCACACGCTCCCACGTGCTATTCTGATGGTGATGGAGAGAGGATTGGGAAGGTGCAGCTCACCCTCGGAGGGCTGACTGCCTTGTGCCGGGGTCACACATTCTCCACGGTTGTCTGGCTCCCTCCTCCCGCACCCCAGGCTGCTGTGGGCATCTGTGGCCCCTGAATGTGGAGAATGCTCTGGGCAGAATGTTCTTTGTTTTTCCAGGAGATTTGGTGTCTCAAAGGCAAACAGATCTATTTTTTAAGGGCAAACATTAGATCCCAAGCAGGAAAACTGGCCACCCTTTGAAAAGGCAGAGGGCTCTGCTGGAAAGAGCTGCTGGGGGCAGAGGAGCCCGGAACTGAGACCAGCCCTAATGCATTTCTTTTAACCTTGGGGCTAAACTCAGTTCCAAACCCCAAGAGCCTTTCTCAAATGGGCCTCTTTTGTCACAATTATTGTTAGAAAATCAATGGCTATGTCTGTTTCTCTCTAATGTTTTTGCCAGGAATGAAACCAGTGACAGGGTTGGTCCAAGCTGCCCCGGAGGCCTGAGTGGGGCGGGGGCTCCGGGGATCTGAGGCCTGAGAGCCTGGGGTTGCTGTAGGGCTGCAGCAAGCTGCCCACCTTTCCCAAAACCACACTCTTCTTTCTAGACTCCATGTAGCTTCTCCTAGCAGCCTCTGGCTGGGTCTAATGGTCCTATTTTTCTATTCTGCGAATAAGGGCTCTTCAAGATGGTGGGGCTTAGTTGCTTTAAGTGGAGCAGTTTGTAAGTGGCAGAGTGAGGTCAGAGTCTAGTTCACTGTCCCTATCCTGGGTGCCATATTCTTAGCTGAGATGGCAGCAGGGCTGCCCCTGATTCAAAGATCCCAAAGTGGAGACTCAAAGCACCACTCGGGTACCTTCTGCATTTAATTTGCAAGTGCCGGTCCTGCTGCTCTCCCGATGCACCACCCACCCCTGCACACTGGAGCCCCTGATTATGGGAGAGTATAAGGGCGTGTCTCAGAGCGACTGTGCCTATGTGAGTCTGAGTGTGTGTCTGCCCGTAAGCTTGGCAGCCAGCAGCTTGCTGTTCATGACACGTAGGAAGGCTTCCCAGACGGCGCTGTTTGTGGCAGCCTTTGTGGCTATGCCAGACTGGGGGTGCTGGGGGGTGGGCCTGGGGACATGCAGTCCTCACTGTGGATGGCAGAAGGTGTTTCCGTTTGAATGAGGGTGACTTCTTTTTGGCTGTACTGCCACATTCCTAGAGGATGGCAGTGTGTGTGTGCACACGTGCACACACTGACACGTGATCTGGGGCCTTTGGCCAGTCCTAGTGGTAGTGAAGGCAGGGCTGAGAATCTCCACCCAGAAGATATTCAGGACCAGAAGCCCACCCTTCCGGCTGGGTCTTGGCCTCTGGGACCCAGGAAGTGAGTTTTCTAGGATTCTGGGAGCCAGCTCAATGAGGCAATGGATTCCATGCCTCAGCCCAGCTGTGGGAAGAGGGTGTGGGAAGGAAGGAGGGTGAGATGAACAGCATCCCCAGTCCTGTGGAGTGGGATTGGGATGGGGAGTACAGAAAAGCAGATGGAGCATATGACTTCTTTCTGCCTGCTCCTCAGCTGGGAGGGACAGGATGGGATCCCCCGTCATCTTTGGGGCAGGGAAAACAGGGCAGGGAGCTAAAGGGCCAGTATAAGGGGAGTTGGTAAGAGGTTTCAGCGGTGCACTGGATGAAGTTGGGGAACCCCAGAGAAGGCCAAAAATATCCCAGAGGCCAACGGGGGCCAGGGACTTTGTAACAAGACTTAGCCATGTCTTTGTTTTTCCTTGGGAGCGCCATTTGCAAGATGATGCAATCTAGTTCTTTCCAAGAGTTCTTCCCCACAGGCTTGATGTTGCTGCTTGGTTGATGCAGTTGCCTTGGAGACTCTTTTCCCTCCACCTCCCCTCCCTCGTCTGGAAGCTCCGGCCCTCCGCCTCCAGGGGTTGGAAGTAGTTGACATCTGTTTCTTGTATCAGTCCTTTGTGCTCTCGGTCTCAGCCCTGAGTGGAGGGATTCCTGGTGAAGGCTGAGTCAGTCTAAGCAGATCTCTCCTGCAGAGAAAACCTGGGGTGTGAACAGAGTGGGCGCAGGAGGGCTGAAGGGAGATACTAGGGGTTGACAGGCCAGCCCCAACTCAGCTTCTGGGCTAGGAGGCACTGCCATCTCTGAAGGGATTAGGCCGATTGATCATTTCTTGTACAAAATGCTCATTGTCCTCTGCACCCTGCATTCCTCCCAGGGGCACAGGCTCGGGAGAAGCAGCCGGCAGAGCCCCCAGCCCCTCTGCGGAGGCGGGCGGCCAGTGATGGACAGTATGAGAACCAGTCTCCAGAAGCCACATCCCCCCGTAGCCCTGGGGTTCGCTCCCCTGTCCACTGTGTCTCCCCCGAGCTGGCTCTTACCATCGCTCTTAATCCTGGAGGGCGGCCCAAAGAGGTGAGTCCTGAAGCTGCATCTGGGGCCCACCAAGGGTAGTGGTGCCCACTTTAAATCTCCAGAAACCTGATGGTCAGCTTGGCACTGATACCAGTATTCTCAGTAACTTGTCTCCCCCTACATCCCACCCAAACTCTCTTCCCTGACATGTGGAATCCGGGGCCCGTTTCCTTCCTTAAATAGCTTTATGCTCTCACTTCTTGCATTAATATCGAGATTGCATTTTCCTTTTTGTTTCTTAGAGAGTGCCTTAGTAAGGTGGTAACAATCCTGGGGATGATATAGCTGAACGCAATCTCTAAACTCCAAACCAGATCCTGGAGAGTGGAAAAATTGTTTTTGAACCCTTTCCAGACAGAAGTTTTTTCTCGGGAGGTTTAATTTTCATTCTAAAAGGTTTGTATTTTAAGATATTTCAGTGGTTGGAGGCAGTGAGTCTCAAACTTCAACATGAGTAACAACCACTGGGGCGTTTGTTAAAACTGTAGCTTCCCAAATCCATCTCCAGAGATTCCAGTGTAGTAGATCTGGATGGGACCTAGGAATCTGCATTCTAAATGTGTACCCTGGAAGATTCAGTTATAGGTGGTCCAGGGGCCACATTGAAGGAGCAAGTGTACTGGCCTGTAAAAGCCAGGCTGATGAGTCATTCTGCATAGAAGTGATTTGTGGTTATCTTCTCTCTCCTGCCTCTGGCAGGACCTGTCCTGCCCTGAGCACCAGTGGGGAGCCAGGCTGGCAATGGGATGCGGGGGCTAGTTAACTCGCTGTGCTCATACCCCAGGTCATCTGAAGGGGAAACCCCACCTTCTCATAGTGTCCCTCTTTCCTTCCCCCATGTTCTCCCACAGCCCCATCTGCACAGCTACAAGGAGGCCTTCGAGGAGATGGAGGGAACCTCCCCGAGCAGCCCACCGCCCAGTGGGGGTAAGGATTCCCTGCTGAGCTCATCTTCCCTGTCTCCCCTCCACCCCCCAGCTCAACCCTGCATGTGGGAGCGCTCCAGGCCTGAGGGCTGGGGGTGAGCGTGCCCCAGGTGGGGCCAGAACACGCTGCTCCTCACCTCCATGTCCCCTTCTCTTCCACTGCTTGTGGCCATTGTCTTCTCCGTCACCCACACTCACACATCTAAGGGTACAGATGCCCCAGTTCTTAGGGTCTAGGCTGGGTGATCGTGGGGCTCTGGGCTCCCACATTACAGAGTTTTCTTACTTGTTTAGAGTCTTTTTGCCTTCCACACTCAAAAGACTCCACCATCTTAGTGTGACTGTTTGTGACTTGACTTTGACTTTGTTTCTGACCCCCATTTCTGCCTGCATCCAGATACCTCTTCCATTTCAGGCAACTATTTAGCTTCTTCTACCAAGGAGAGAGGGACCTAGGACCCTTAGGCTGACAGAGCCCCCAGCTTATTCATCCTTGGCCTTCAGGCAGAGGCATTTAGCCCTCAACCCTCCATATACTTGCTGGAGAAGCAAATCCCCAAAGGACAGAGACATGTCTACCTAAAGCCAAGACCCAAATGAGCTGAGACATGGATCAGAGTTCCTTTTTATAGGAGAAGAGACATGAAGAGAAACTGGAGGAGGTGGTTGTGGGGAAGGAAGCGATGGATTAATACCAGGCTGTGAAGGACTCAGTGTACTCATGAGAGGCCTGGGTCAGCACAAGAAAGGGAGACTGGTACTGTTCAGGGGTCAGGTTAGCTGGGCCTGGCCCAGGCTATCCACTGGCCCTGGCGAGAGGAGGGAGAACCGGAGCTGGCTGTGTATTCCCCTGGGGGCTGGGTGTCCTGTTCCGGAGAGGAATGTGGCAATGTACGTGTCCCATGTGCCAGCAGAACTTGTGTTGGCCCTCATCTTGGGCATAAGGAGGCCAAAGCTGTGACTGATCGGCGGCCCTTGGAAGCTGTGGCTCTCCCTTGAGCAGTACTGTCCAATGGAAATATAATATGAACACATTTATGATTTAAAATTCTCTAGTCACCTTAAAAAACACAACGGGAAACAGGTGAAATTAATTTTAATAACATTTTTGTTAAATCCAAACTATCATTTCAATAGGCAAATAAATCAATTAAAAATATTGAGCTATTTTACAGTCTCTTATAAAATGTAAGAAGAAACTGGTGAAACTAACTTTAATATGTTTGATTTAACCCCAGTCTAAAATATTAGCATTTCAACATATCATCAACGTAAAAAAGAGCGGGATGTTTTGTGTTCTTTTCCCCACTCAGTCTTCAAAACCTGGTGTGTGTTTCACACTTATGGCATGTCTCTGTTCACGCTGGTCACCCTGCAAGTGCTCTGCAGCCACCTGTGGCTTGTGGCTGCTGTGCTGGACAGGGTAAGCCTAGAGCGGGTTGCGCGAGAGCCAGCTCTGTAGCCCCTGTGACTGTGGGGAACCTCTCTCCCAGGGAGACATCTGCTTCCATTCACCGTTGACCCTAAGCAGCCAGGGGAAGGACACCACCCTGACTGGGGGGAAGCCCCCCAGGCTGTGCTAGAACTGGGTTTTGCCTTCTCCTCTCCCTCCACTTGGCCAGCCATGGGTGCCTAGGCAAGAAGTCAGAGGTTCCACAGATACACAGGATTAGGGAGAGAAGACAGAAGGCGGAGAAATGTGTGGAATTTTTCTCTCAGGAAGCAAAAGCCTTGACTGGCTTTAGTGTCGCCCACTCATCTGCCTCAGCAGAAGGGCCCAATTGCCCAGGAACTGGGGGAATGAGGAATTTGGGAGCTGGAGGTGAACGAGGGAGGAAACCAAGAGAGAGCTCCTGTCTGATCCTCTCGTCCCCTTCACCTCCTCATGGGTGCACCTGCCCCTCTGCTGCACCAATTGGGTAAATGTGTACACACTTGTGGGCTAGGGTTCCTCGGTGGTTATTCCGTGAACGACAGTCTCTGAGGCCAGGCGTATTCTTTCATGATTAGTTTCATTTAACCACCATTGGTTTGAGAAACCATTAATAAGTGCTTGATAAGTGAATATGCGCAAGACACCACGATGGGGAAGAGGGGGTATGGCAGTGGTAGAAACGGAATCTCTCTGTGTGTGTGCGTGTGTGTGTGTCTATGTAAAGACAGAGAGAAGATAGACACAGCGACTAGAGACACAAGGCCTAGACCTATCCCATACCTGGAGCTGTACCCATTTGTCACCTATCCAAGGACAGAATGAGGGTGAAGGGCGGGGGTGGACCACCCATCCAGACCCCTGTGATGTCTTCCTGTTCCCATGTGCATGTGGGTGTTCACCTGCACAAATGAGTTATGTATGTTGCTTGCATTGAGAGAGTATATTTTTTCATTGTTGTGAGATTCCTGTAGGTCTCACCGTCTTTGGGGGTAAGCAGCAGGGGTAGGGAGGGTCATGGAGCTTTTGCTGCTGGTGGTTCCCAGGCATCTGAGGGCCACAGCTAGTCTGTTGAGGCCACTGGGCAGGCAGAGCGTCCTTGGGGCTGTGGCCTCTGCAGGCTCCCAATGTCGCTGATAGGAGACACAGTTCATTTTTTAACTTCTTCTTAGGGCTGTGTCAGGAAACATGGCAGCTGCCACCCAGATATCTCGTGACTGGGCATAACAGCCACCCTGCAGATCAGCTCTGAATCTGGCCAGGTTCTTGGCTGATGGGAAAAAGCCAGCAGCCCTTTCTGACCTTGTGTGTTACATGATACTTGTAACCCAGATGGGCAGCCTGGGAGGAGCCCGGGCTTTGCACAGGGAGTGGGTGTTCTTGGCCACAGACTACAGGATTCTCCCTCCAGGACACTGAAGTTTGAGGGGGACAGAGCCCCACATTGAGAAGTTCTCTCCTCCTGGGCTTTGAAAGGGACATGCTTGGCCGACGGCTGCCTGAGGCCTCAGGGTTGGCGTGGCTCTGGCCTGTGATCTCCTCCTGTCTCTGTTCTTTACAGGGTGTGCCATCCTGAGGTCCAATTTTCTTTTGTTCTCCTCTGAATCCATCCAAGTGCATGTTCTAAATGGACTTTGTGTGTATGTGTTGTAGAGAAGGTCAGAAACAGCTGCAGAAGCCTGTGTATGTCTTATAAGCCATTGCAAAGTAAAGGGATCACAGAGAGAAGCCAAAGGCCTAGGGGTGGAAATGATTCTCTCAAGGTTGGGGCCAGAGCCAGGACAAGGTTGCCATTTCTTGACTCTTTCCCTTTATCCTTTAAACTGCTGAAATATGGAGAAACGCAGAGGCAGGAAAGGGCAGTGGAGCCAAAGCACTGGGCTTCAGAGTGGTTCCTTGGCACCTCCTCCCACCCCCTAGCCCTCGTTGAGCGTGCCCTCATGTGGCTGGCATGTCTGTCCTCCTGCCCACCTCTCACCTCCTATGTCTCCCCTCTTCTTCCTGGCACAGTGCGGTCCCCTCCGGGTCTGGCCAAGACGCCCCTGTCTGCTCTGGGCCTGAAACCCCACAACCCAGCGGACATCCTGTTGCACCCCACAGGCGGTGAGTTGGGAAGAGGGAAGATGGGGAGGGGGGCCAGGGAGAGGAGGGGAGAGGAGGACTCCTGTGGTCCTGGACAGAAACCTGGGCCTCAGAATCTGGTCAGCAGCCAGCTTTGTGCCCACGCTGACATCAGGCCTGGGGGCGGGCTCTCTGTGTAGGGGCTGGGGGGTGACAGGTTTCCTTGCAGCCTTCCTGACTGTTGACTTGTGGAATCTTTCCCACTCCCAGCCTCCTCTAGCTTGGGGCTTTGGATGCCTGGTCTCAGTTTCCTTGGTGGTGTTGAGCTTTCTGCTGGAAGCCACATATTCTAGGTGTTCAGGCCCTTATGTACATGCACTTGGGCGCACACACATGCACACATGGGTACACACACAGTCAGAGAAGCATGCCCCTGCTGCCCTGTGCCAGGCCTCTGCTGGCAGCCCAGCTGGCTCTGCTCTGAGCACCCACGAGGCATCACAGGCCAGACCCCTGGCATTCAGAGTGGTCTCTCGGTCTGCCTTTTCAGGCCCACAGAACCCTACCAGAGAAACCCATGACTAGCAGTGGCCATCACTGGCTGCTATCTCCTCCATCCCCTTCCCCTCAGCCCAGGTCTCCTCCCACCTATTGAAGGACCTGCCACCTGGGGCTTCTGACTCTCCCCAGCCTGTGCCCACCCCTCGTCCCCATTCCCCATGCTGGCTGCATCTTACCCAGCTGCTGAGGACAGCAGTCCAAGCTCTGAGGAAGGAAGGAGGATGGCTGCCCCACCTCCTTGGGGTCAAACAGCCTGCCCTGTTGTCACGGTAGAGGGCAGGGCCCTGGGCCTGTCTGGGAGGAGATCGTCTTCTGAGCAGATGTCACCCCAGGTTCACACCTCCGACCTTCTCCTCCCATTTCCCATCTCCTCTCCTTCGTATGGTGGAAGGAGACAAGGCTCCCTGGGCCCTTGGTGGCTGTGTAGGGCCACTGAACTCAGAAAGCTGCTCCCTGGACTCTGGTTTTAGGACTGGGTGGGAGCTCCTGGGGTCAACTTTACTTTTTTCCTTAGTTACCAGAAGATGGATCCAGCCAGGTAGGTGGGCAGTGGCATGCATTTGTGACCCATGAAGACACACAGCTGGGCACAGCCTCCTACTCAGAGTGTTGGCATGGCCAGGGACACTGAGCCACTGGGGTGTCAGCAGAAAGGGGCTGGGGGCTGCCTCTCACCAGCCAGCACACTCCTGCTTGACACTCTGCCCACAGAGCCCTGGGCACAGGGGTGGCAAGGGGCTTAGGCTCCTGAGAGCCAGGGTCTCAACTGTGCCTTGGAGCCCTGGGGTCCTGTGCATGGTGGATCTCGGCCTTCCCCTTGGAGCCCTTCTATGGAAAGCACAAATCAGCCCTGGCCTCACCCCAGCTTTCCCACCTCTCTTTTCTCTGCAGATTCTCTTTCTCAAGAAATCATCCCTGTTAATCTGTCTCTCTTTTTCCTTTTTTGCTCTTCTTCATCTTCACTACCTGCCCTTCTTTCCTGCCTCTCCTTCCTCCCACCTCTCTTCTTGTCTTCCCTCAGAGGAAGATAAAGGGGAGGGCGTGGTCAGGCTCCCAGAAGGTAAGTGGCATTTGCTGTGGCTTCCTGTTCTCTGGGTCTGGAAATGGCTTTTCATGCAGGGCTTGAAGAGGCTGGCTGGAGGCAGCTTTCCTCACTGGGACTCAGGTGACCGGGCACATGGCCTTCTGTCCCCACGCCCTGGTGAGATACCACCCTGGGCACCTCCTCAGTCCTGATGGGGAGCTTGTAGCTTGATTTTCTACCCACTAAGAGGGGCACAGCCAGTGTCTGGGGGCTCCTGCAGTGCCACCCTGTTGACCAAAATGCTCCTCTCCCATCGCCATTTGTGCCAGCCTGCCTGGCGTGCAGCCGTGTACAGAGGTGGACAGGGCGGGACTCAGATCCCCTTTCCTGGGGTGTGCTCCACAGGCATTTCTTGGAGCAGAGATTCCTCACCTCGGCACCACTGACATTTTAGACCGAATGACTATTTTTTTGGTTTTTTTTTGGGGACGGAGTTTTGCTCTTATTGTCTGAGCTGGAGTGCAGTGGTGCAACCTCAGCTCACTGCAACCTCTGTCTCCTGGGTTCAAGTGATTCTCCTGCCTCAGCCCCCTGAATAGCTGGGATTACATGTGTGTGCTGCCACACTCAGCAATTTTTTTTTTTTTTTTTTGGTATTTTTAGTAGAGACGGGGTTTCATCATGTTGGCCAAGCTGGCTTCGAACTCCTGACCTCAGGTGACCCACTCACCTTGGCCTCCCATAGGGCTGGGATAATAGGCGTGAGCCACTGTGCCCGGCCCTGAATGACTCTTTGTTGTGGGTGCTGCCCTGGCTTCTACGTGCTCGATGCCGGTACCTCTCACTCAGTCATGACAATAGAAAATGTCTCCAACATTGCCAGTGTCCCCTGGAGGAATAATTCTCCTGGCTCAGAGCCCCCATCTTAGAGCCACGATTTGCCCTCTGGAAGCCCTGCCTAGTTTCCAATCAACACAGAAAGTACCAAGTCTGTCTTTCTCCGATCTCAGACAACTTTAAGTATTTCAGGAAATCGATGGACTCACCGTGTATACAATAATGCATTGGGATTCCCATGTACATAATCCTGAGAAACAGTTTCAAGGAATTGGCCTACATGTGGGTCCCAGATGAACCCCTGATTTAGATGAGCCCTGCACTGGGCACCAGGGAGGCAGAGAAAGGGCATAATTAGGTGGAGGCCTTGGACTCACTAGGAGCAGAACTTGAGTGAGGACTCAAAGCAGCAGATGAAACAAAGTGGGTGCCAGCCTGGGTGGGAGGCCAGCATATAGTTCTGGGTGCTGGCATCCCCACCTCTACCAGGAAGATAGGGAAAGTGGGTGCTGTGATCTCTTCCAATTCTGACAAGTTAGGTGTTCTGACTTCCCAGCTGAGCCCTGGGTTGGCTGGTTTTCTCAGGGCTATTTCCCACTTTTCTTTGTACACACCACCTTGCTTTTCTACCCCCTAAGCGGGGATGGCCTGTGCCCCTCTAAATCTTCTGTCACCCAGGTAGGATGGTTGGAGTTTCCCAGAATGCATTGCTCTCTCCTAACCAGCCAGAGATTGGGCTACAGCATCAGGCTGCTTGGGGACTGCAGAACAGGGCAACTCCCAGGGACAGATCCAGAACAGGTGGGCCACAGCATGCCTCCCTCTGCTGGGAACAGCTCCTCCTCACTCCCTTGCAGCCTCATGCCTGGGTAAAGGGCTTTCTCCCAAGCTGGAGGCTGACAGCTGGTCCTGGCAGGGCAGGACTGGGGAGAGAGAGAGTCTGGAATTAGCTGGAGCTCAGAGCCAATGTTTCTGTGCTTCAGATGCCAGACCATGCAATGGGCTCTCAACTCTCCTTGCAGTTGTTTGACTTAAACAGACCTGTGGTATCTCAAACACTCTCCAGTGGGAAGGGCCACGGGGTGGATTATCTGGCAAGCTGGCAGGCCCTGGGGATTGTGTCTCTCACTTTGGGGTGACTTCAGGGGTGTGGGCATCGACAGAACTGAACTCTCTGCCAACTGCACCTCCTGAATGATTCATCTTCCAGGGCCGCAAGTGCTCTGGCCATAGCCAGAGTTTGGAGGAGAAGGTTATTAGGGGTTAACTTAGCCACACCCATTGTTGTCACAGATATGCAGCTGACATCAGCATTGTGGGTGGTTTTGGGGGATCTGCCCAAGGTCACAGTTAGGGGGTAACAGAGCCAGACTGGAGTTATTGGTCTCCTATCTCTTCCTCAAGTGGCCATTTCAAAGCCCTTTTCCTGCCTCCAGGCACCGTGCCCTGGGATTCCAGTGTGGGAGTTGGAATTGCTGCCCGTGGCCTGGGGAGTGGAGCAGGGAAGGGGCAGGCAGTGAAGCTGTGGACAGCCGGTTCCTTATTTTCTGACTCATGTGCCACCGCCCGGGTCAACCTAAAGCCCATTCTTTGCTGACCCTCTGAGGCTCTGCTTGATAACCCTGCTGATACTTGGGAAATTCAGAAAAAAATGCCTGTGAGGCAAAAATGGCCAGCGGCAGGATTATTCAACTGGGGGAAAAGAAGAATTTGAGGGATGTCTGCTATGTCCCGGGTGCTGTGTGAAACACTTTACATTCATTCATTCTTTCATTCATTGCTTCATTTATTCATAATACTTTGTGCGCCAACTGTGTGCCAGGCTTTGGAAATATAAGGATGCGTAAGGCAGCTGGTGAGGAGAGTGATGCCAACAGACACTTCAATATTAGGCAAAAGTGCTGAGCGAGGGTAGGAATAGGATGTCATGGAAGCTTGGAGGAGGGGGCGTGTGGCCCAGTCTAAAAGGTTTGGCATTCTCACTTTTGAGCTTCTGGCTCTGGGACCTGAGGGTTTCCGTATTGCCTTCTTTCTCCCTCACCTACATGTCTTGATTTTACTTAGGATGGGTGTGCCCCTTCTCTCCAAGCAAAGAGCCTCTTTGGGGAGACAGAAAATATACTTCAGGGTGTGGACCAAGAGCTGACAGTGCCCAGCTGGAGGAGGCCAAGTCACCTCGTGCTGCAGCTGCTCTCTGCCGCCGGCAGCCACTTGGCAGGGTTTGGGTCCCTGGAATGTTCTACATGAAGCACCCTCCCTGTCCCCACCTCTCCCGCCCTGCCCAACTCCCTGTAGCCTCTGCTGCAGCTGCTCCAGGATTGGAGGAAAAGGGGAAAACAGCAGGAGAGGTGGTGCAAGTGAGGAGTGGAGGGAGGCTAGGAGCAGGTGGGCAGCAGTGGGGCTGGTTCTGAACACTGGGCCTGGGATTGGCAAGAAAGAATTAGGAGGAACTTTCCTGCTTCTTCTCACCTGATCCTGGCTGGGCAGAGGGGTATCCTCATTCCCACTTTGCAGGTGAGGAAACTTGAGTCCCAGAAAGTCTCTAGTAAGTGCACGGGTGGTGGATGAGAGGAGAGCTTGCAGGTAGAAGTATATTGTCCTGCAGTGGGAGAGAGAGAAAGAGACAGGGAATAGACAGAAAAAGGAAGGATTTTCAGTATAGAAATCTAAGTGTGGAAACTGAGGAAAACTGATGGTTAGCCCTGAAGATTGTTTTTAAACAGTACTGGAGATGAGCTCAGGAAATCAAGTAACTTCCCAAGGGCCCTCCTGCTCTGAGTTCATGAGGAGTAGAAATTGCATGGAAGGGTTTCGTACTTCTCTACCCCATGATCTGGGACTGGAGGAGCAGGTTGGGTTGGCAGTCGGAGGGCAGACCAGCTGACCAAGGAAGAGGATGCTCTGGGAAGGAGAAAGGCAGGTGGGGGCTCAGTGAGGGCAGGGCCAGGTGGGACTGGGTCTCAGTGACCTGGGCTAGGTTGGCCACCCAATGCACAAGGGCTGTTTCTGACACTGTGGTGGGAGTGGATGCTGCTGCTTCTCCCTGTACCACCTTTCCTGTTCCCCAAGTTCAGACTCCTAGTCTCTTGAGAACTCCTCTGGCGTTCTGCAGTTTAGGAGCTGAAAGGGCCAATGGGACTGTTGCCTTAAGAAGTTGGCCATCCTACTGAGCCATCTCAGGGTTTCTGATATACTGTCCCATGGGCCCTCCATGCAATCTTACCCTCAGACTCCAAGGCTGCGGTTCAGGTGCCACATTTAGGCCGGAAGCAGTTAGTAGACACCCAGCCTTGTGTAATGGCAAGTAAGCCATGGGTTCCAGGCTTGGCTGTGCCCTGACTATAGGACAGGGTGGTGTGGCCCACTTTATCTCAGTTTTACTGTTGCTAGAATGGGCACCTGTACTTCTTTAAAGGGGTGGGGTGTCGGGCAATGTGAATTGCTTACCCAATATGTGGGTTAGGAGCCTGGTGGGAAACTGTGATGGTTCATTCCAATGGAGCAACCTAGGACAGCTGATGGACCCTTAAAAGGCCTGGGCAGACCAATGAGGGATGGGAAAGCACCCAGAGTTCTCCCTACCAGGAGCAAGGAGCCATCCTCCCAGGCCTTAAGGAACTAGGAAGGAGCTGTAGGGCAGGGCTGCTGACCGGAGTGTGGCTAGAGGGAGGTGGGTAGGGGATGTAGCCACCGGCACCTTGCCCTTCTCTCTCCCTCCCTCTCATCCACTACCAGACCCTCTGAAGGCCAAACCTGTCCTGAGCCAGAGAGTAAGGGGGTTTGGTAAATAAAAGCCAGCCCAGTGATGCAGATCAGGGTAGAGAGTAGATCAGGAGTGATGTCAGTGGATTGGAGAACACAGACCTTCACAGTGTCATTCATGTAGGTTTCAACTTGAACTTCAGGGAGTGAGGAAAATGAATGTGTGCCTCTGGGGTCTTACTGTGTGTCTCTGGATGGGGCTGGAAGGTAAGGATCATGCTTCTGTGACTTTGTGGGGCACATGCAGATCAAGGTCTGCTGTATACCAGGTGCTGTGGGAGGACTCAGCACACAGATCAGCTAGGCAGGCTCTGGGAGCCCACGGACAGCCAAAGAGTGGCTTTCTCTCCCTGGGTGGGAGAGAAGGGGTGCTGAGAACCGTGGGGACCCGAGTGAAGCCATGATGAATGCCTGGAAGGGTCCGGGAAGAGTTTTCAGAGAGTGACCTAGGGCGGCAAGGGACTGGAGGGGAGAGTGGACTCTGGTTCACTCTTGGGTGTCATTTGCATGGCTGTGGATGAGGCTCCCTCTGAGGGTCCCTTCTCCCAAGCTGGGTTACCAGTTTCCCAAGACTAAAAACACATGCTGAAACTACTGGCTCCCTGACTTGCAGAGGGTTGCATTTCCAGTGGGTAAGGGCAGATCGGGGCTAGACTGCCTGGGTTCCTAGGCCGACTGCCCCTTGCTAGCTGTGACCTGGGAAAGGTACTTACATCCGCTCAGTCCTACTTTTCCTGTATAATTGTTTGCTCTTTTGATCATTAGGAATAGCCCCATGGAGTTGGCTTTTCTCTGGCTGATGGGCTGGAGTGCTGCATAGAGCCAGCTCTGGGTGTCCTGTGAGCCTATGGGCTCTGTCTGGGCCACCCAGAGCCAGCTTGTGAGTCCGGAGACTCTGGTGCTAGTGTTCACTGCCACTAAGCATCCATGTGTCCTGGGCACATGGCTCCACCTCTCTGGGCTGAGAAGACAGGTTAGATCAGGGGTCAGCACACTGTGGCAGCTGGTCAGATCCCGCCCACTGACTATTTTGGTAAAGAAAGTTTGATTGCAACCCAGCCACGCCCATTCACTGTCCTATTGTCTATGTAAGCTTTCACACCACCACAGCAGAGGTGTGTAGTTGCAACAGTAGCAGCCTGACCCACCAGCTTAAGATATTTACTATTGAGTCTTTACAAAAACATGTGCTGGCCCTGGTCAGGGGATCTCCGCATTGTCTTCTGGTTCCAGCAGAAGACAATGGATGGATCATACTTGGGTGGTGCAGAATCCATGCCTCTGGTGTGAATTTGGCCTGGGCTTTCTGTGAGGTGGGTGGGCGGCCTGGGCTGGTTGAGGAAGGTTTTCAAGGAGGTCTTGCTGGTACTGCCTGCATGGATTCCAGCTTTGGGTGCCTAGGTGGCTGGTTCTACATCACCCTGTGCCCGGTACCTGGAATAGACCGCCTGTTCCCGGCTCTTTGCAGACAAACTGCCTCAGCCTTGTTCACTGTCATTGCTGTCGGGTGGAGGGAGCTCTGTGTGGGGACAAAAGATAGGCGGGCAGGCTATGGCTAGAGCTGTTTGCAGACCCCGTTACAGCCTCCGGAACCTGCTCTGTAAAGGGTCCTGTGCTGAGCGAGCGACCATTCTCTTCCGGTGTCCAGAGAGGCCTCTGGCCTGGGTATAGGATGTCAGACCTCAGGGCCATCCCAGGAGCCACTCCCTGGAGGCTGTGCCCCTATGCAGCAAGTGCTGGAAACACCCTGCTAGCACCCTGGTTTTCCCTGGGCTTAAGGGAGGAAGTTTGCATGTCAGCCAGCTGGACCCTGGGCCTGTCACCCATGACGGACCTGGAGGAGGGGGCATTTCTCCAGCTCTGAGCATCACAGTCTTGGCCAGCAGGGGCTGCAGGGGCCCGGCCTCCTGAGGGCTGCACAGACTCTGGTTCTTCAGTTTCTCATGCTGATTTCAGTGGATTCCTTAGTGGTGGGCAGTATGGCTCTGTACTCAGGCCAGTTCCTCCTGGGTAAGAAAGGGACAGGGCTGGGTTTGGAGGTGGTGGGAATGACATCCCTCCCTGATCGTGGCCTGGGTACCTTGGTAAACAAGAGCATTCTGCTGGTTCTTCCTGTTTCAAGTGGAGTGTGTTTAGAGGCTGGCCTCAGAGGCCGTGGAGGAGTCGGGCAGGTGCTGGACCAGGAGGTGAGTGGGGCTGTCTGTGACCTTGTCATTTTCCTTGCTGGGCCTCAGCATCTTCATCTGTAAAATGGTCTTTCCTAGCACTTGTCCCCCACCCCCTCCTCTTAGGCTGTTTGGAACACCAGGTATATTGAGATCCTCTGTAAACTGCTGGGTGCTACAGGAATGCCAGAGGTGGGCGATGGAATGCTGAGTTCCGCCTGGGAATGGGATTCCCTGACGCCAGTCTCTGGAGGAATGCTGAGTGTGTCAGGCAGAGAGGGGTGGGTGTGTCTTGGCATCAAAGGGGCTGGTGAGTCCACAGCAGCCCTGCAGGGCATGACTCACAAGTGCAGGCCTGCTGCTAGATGGCCAAGGCTGTTTCTGGATTCTGGGCATGGGATGGAGCTCACATGAACTCTGGCGCTGTCTTGGGATATAGGCAAGGTGGGGATGGACCTCTGGGCCTTCTGTAGGGCCCCAGACTCTAGTGGCACCAGGAGAACCTAGAAGGGCCTGAATGCTGAGTAACAAGATCATCAAAGAAAGAGAGCAGCCAAAGGGGGTTGCCAGCTATGGACAGACTCCTAGTCCTTGGAGGGAAGAGTCCCTGATGGCCATGTTCTGAGGTGGGGCCTGGGGTCCATTTCAGAGTCCTCTCTTCTGAGCAAGGCCCTGGTGAAAGATAGCTGCAGGGCAGGTGGGTCAGGGCAGGCAGGAGCCCTTGGTCTCTTTTGGGGGATATTCATGTGTTCCCAGGCTGGGGTCCGGGAGGCTGGGTTTCATCCAAGGCAGGTTGGGTGGGACCTGCACCGCACCCCTGTGGATCTGTGCTCAGTCTCTGTCCCCTTGTCCCTTCCAGAGCCCCGGAGCTATGTCGAATCTGTGGCGCGGACGGCCGTTGCTGGGCCCCGAGCTCAGGACTCTGAGCCTAAGAGCTTTAGCACCCCAGCCACCCAGGCCTATGGCCATGAGACACCCCTGAGGAATGGGACCCTGGGTGGCTCCTTTGTCTCCCCCAGCCCCCTCTCCACCAGCAGCCCCATCCTCAGTGCTGACAGGTAAGCTGGGAAGGGGCAGCGGGTGGGGGATGAGAATCCAGGCCTGGGACTAGGATGCTATGGGTGAGGCCTCCTGGATCTGTTACCTGTGGCGTGGACAGGCAGAAATCACACCCAGATGGTGGCATCTTGCAAACCACTTCATCAAGGTGCATTGAGGGCACATGTCCTGAGTGCTGAATCCTGTGGGGACCCCAAGGCAGTTACCTGTAATTCCCAGGCGGCATTCAATTCCGCCCATCCAAAACTGTACCGGAAGGAGTGAGGGGTACCACGGTTAATGTGGCAAAGTCCTTCCCCCAGTTGAAAATCTACCAACAGTAAATGACCTATGCAGTGGGCTCATCCTAGGTACCAGGCTCTTTGCTAAGTGCTTTATACAGTTATTTAATCCTTGCAGCAATCATAGGAGGTGAGCACTGTTATTGCTCCCACTTTTCAGAAGAGGAAATGGAGGCATAAAGGTGCAGTAGCTTGCTCGAGGTCCCACAGCTGAGCAGTGGCAGAAATCGGATTCAGGAGGAAGCATGTGGTCCCAGAGCCCATGTCTGTATCCTTCACCCCAGACCTGCGTCAAGGTGCCATCCCGCACAGGATGAGAGTCAGATGGGCCCGAAGCCCACACGAGTGAAAGGCTTGGAGCGCAGAACAAGGGGCCATTCTTTCTGGCTAGGGGCGCAGGGAGGATTTCTGAGGGCTGGAGGCATTTGTGGAGGGTCCAGAGGAGCTAGCAGGATGTTGAAAGATGAAGAAGGAGAGAGAGGGCATTCCAGAAAGACAGCTCAGCAGGGACAGAGGACTGGGCTGTGGCTGTGTTGGGAGTGTGGGGCTGAGGGCTTGTGGCCTGCTATTAGGAAGCTGCAATGGATGGATGGCTGGCATCCATATGTCTGAGTGCATCATACAGAGATGAAAGCCCAGAAGTGGGCAGAGTGGGTGGACAGTCCCTGCTTCCCTGCTCACAGGCTCAGTGGAGGGGTGCAGCAAGCAGCTGCTGGACTGGGGTAGTGGGGGTGAAGGTGGAGGGGACACAGAGATGGGATGACAGCATAGGAAGGGAGCCAGGCAAAGGAGTAAGACCCAGCTAGCCTACGTAGCCCCGAGGAAGGGAGACTGCCTGACCATCTCTTCTGTGCCGTGCCCACTGCTCTCCCTAGTCTGGGATGACATAGGGCCTGCAAATTCCCCTGGCATCTCCCCAGGCCTGGTGGGGCCAGGTTGCGGCACAGCCTATATTGGCTCAGTGCTAAGCCTCCCCTGCAAGTCGGGGTACCATGGGAGGACTGGGGGAGCAGATGAGCAGAGGCAGCTGTCTTGTGGATTCTAAGCAAAGCAGGCCCCCTCCCCAGCCTGTCAGCAGGGCAGTAGGCTGCATCGCTAGGAGGCCTGACTCTGGCAGAGGGTTGCATTTCCCATGTTAAAGGAAAGGGGATGTTCCTAAGTTGCCCCAGCCACCCATTGTTGATGCTCAGTGAGCTCTGGCATTAGGAAGTTGTTCACTGTTTCTCACTCAAATCCCTCCTGCTGAGGCGTTGGCCCCTTCCAGGAAGCTGGCCTTTCTCCTCCGAGATCAACCTTCCAGAACTCCATTTTACTGTCTCCTTCTCCCGCCCTGCTCAGCCTGGCTCTGGCTCCCATTCTTCAGAATCCAGTTTATTCTGGATTATGCCAGGTGGTGGCCCTCCGCTCTGGCTCCTTCTGGGATGCAAGGTAGACTTTGTCCTAGCCTGGCCCCTGACCTTCTCCTTGCCCTTGGCTCTTGCCTGACCCAAGAGCATACCCCCAAACAAAAGCTCATGTCATCAAGTGAACCTGAGCTTATCCAACCTGGCCCAGCGGGGGCCGGCCTGCCGCAACGTCCTTCCAGCCCGCAGCTCCAGGTTTTGGCCCATTAGCTAAGTAAGAACCCTCCCCATGGGGGCTCCTGGTGCACAGCCTGACTGCTACCTCCCTACAGCTACTGGTTTATGCAAGGTCCCTGTCAACCTTTTTTTCTCTTGCTATAGATGGATAGAAGTTTGGATCTAGAAGGAGTCAGGGTCACCTAATCCAACCCCCTCATGTTCCACATGGAAAAACTTTAACAAGCAAAATCTGGATTTTCCAACTCACTGACCATCCATCACATTGTACTGCTGTGCTCTCATAGGACACTCCATGTGGACCCGGACTTGTTTTACAAGGGAAGCTTTGATTGTGGCAATTACCCCAGGGATGGTCCTCTGAACTGAATTTTTTCAGAGTCAGAATTGGGAGTGACCTCTGAGCTCATTTCATCTAATTTCCCAATGCAGGAAATTCCCTCTACAACATTCAGGCCCATAGGTCTGTCAGCTTCTGCTTAAACGCTCCTAATGACAGGAGCCTCATTACCATGCAAGGCAGCTTTCTCCATTGCTGGCCACATCCACAGTGGCTGGAGAACAGACCTTACAATGAACTGAAATCCCCTGATGTGAAGATTCCTTGTCTTTGCTTTTGTGGAGACACCCAGGAGTGAAAGCCCGATTCTAGCACCCTCAGTCAATGTTCAAGGATGATATCATCACATTTGAGGA
Organism: Cebus imitator; assembly: GCF_001604975.1. NCBI lineage: Eukaryota > Metazoa > Chordata > Mammalia > Primates > Cebidae > Cebus > Cebus imitator. The sequence goes on from NW_016107404.1 coordinate 242,690, forward strand.
AACTGAGTCAAGGCAGGGCTACCCCTGGGAGCAACAGGAGCCAGGAAACTCCAGTGGGAGTTTCTGGTTTTTGGTTTTTCTTTTTTGAGACAGAGTCTCGCTCTGTTGCCCAGGCTGAAGTACAGTGGTGCGATCTCAGCTCACTGCAATCTCTGCCTTCCGGGATCAAGCGATTCTCCTGCCTCAGCCTCCCAAGTAGCTGGGATTACAGGTGTGTGCCACCATGCCCGGCTAATTTTTGTATTTTTAGCAGAGACAGGATTTCACCATGTTGGTCAGGCTGGTTTTGAACTCCTGACCTCAGGTGATCCTCCTGTCTTGGCCTCCCAAAGATTACAGGCATGAGCCACCGTGCCCGGCCTCCAGTGGGAATTTCTGTGATGCTGGAGGCTACCACATGACAGCCACCTCCAGTTTCCACAGGAGAGGTCTCTTCACTTTGACGTGGCTCAAGAATGAGCATGGTGCAGTAGGGAAGCGGTAGTAGGCTTTGGAATCAGACACAGATAAGTTGAAACCCTGGTCTTTGATAGGCAGTGTGGTCTGAAGCCTGCTGCCTAACCTCCCTGAGCCTCAGTTTCTTCTGATGTTTCTGTAAGGTAACGTATAGAGCCCTGACGTCCCGCCGTACTGCTGGTGGAGCCATTCTCCCTGTTGTTTGTGGTTGGAGGGAGGGCTGAGAGCCTGCTGTAAATCCACCCTTCATTCAGTACTGTCCACTGGTATCTCAACCTGCCATCTCTCTACAGTACTTCCGTGGGGAGTTTCCCATCAGGAGAGGGCAGCGACCAGGGTCCCTGGACACCCACCCAGCCTTTATTGGAGTCTGGCTTCCACTCCGGCAGCCTGGGACAGCCCAGTCCGTCCGCCCAGAGAAACTACCAGAGATCTTCTCCCCTCCCGACCGTGGGCAGCAGCTACAGCAGCCCCGACTACTCACTGCAGCAATTCAGCTCCTCTCCGGAAAGCCAGGCCCCAGCTCAGTTCAGCGTGGCTGGTGTCCACACAGTGCCTGGGAGCCCTCAGGCACGCCACAGAACAGTGGGCACCAACACTCCCCCCAGTCCTGGCTTTGGCCGCCGGGCCATCAACCCCAGCATGGCTGCCCCCAGCAGTCCCAGTTTGAGCCATCGCCAGGTGATGGGTCCACCAGGCACTGGCTTCCAAGGTAGCACGGTCTCCAGCCCCCAGAGCAGTGCCGCGACCACCCCGGGGAGCCCCAGCCTGGGTCGGCACCCAGCTGGAGCCCACCAGGTTTCTGGCCTCCACAACAATGTGGCCACCACCCCAGGGAGTCCCAGCCTGGGCCGACACCCTGGGGCTCACCAAGGCAATCTGGCCTCTGGTCTCCATGGCAATGCGATAGCCAGCCCTGGAAGCCCCAGCCTGGGCCGGCACCTGGGAGGGTCTGGATCTGTGGTTCCCGGCAGCCCCTGCTTGGACCGGCATGTGGCCTATGGTGGCTACTCCATCCCTGAGGACCGCAGACCCACACTGTCCCGGCAGAGCAGTGCCTCTGGCTACCAGGCTCCTTCCACACCCTCCTTCCCTGTCTCCCCTGCCTACTACCCTGGCCTGAGCAGCCCCACCACCTCCCCCTCGCCGGACTCAGCAGTCTTCCGGCAAGGGAGCCCAACGCCAGCCTTGCCAGAGAAGCGAAGGATGTCGGTGGGAGACCGGGCGGGCAGCCTCCCTAACTATGCCACCATCAACGGGAAGGTGTCTTCGCCTGTCGCCAGCGGCATGTCCAGTCCCAGCGGGGGCAGCACTGTCTCCTTCTCCCACACTCTGCCTGACTTCTCCAAGTACTCCATGCCAGGTGGGCCTCTCCTCCTTCCATTTCCACCCTCCCGCTGATGAAGTAAGTACAAGGGTGAAGATATCTACCCCAGTCTCTGTTCTGACATTTCCTTGGCAGATGACCTGGGGTGAATCACTGACTTCTGGGACTTAGTTTCTTTATCTGTGTAAGGAGAGTTGGAGGTGTCTCACAGTAAGTGTGCTGTGGTCGTGGATGCTGAGATGAGGATGCACATACAGATGAGGATGATAAAAATAATAATGATGAATAGCATTACTGCTATGATTATCATCACCCTCATAGCCATTACCACTTGTTGAGCACATACTGTGTGCCAGGCTCTGAGCTAAGTAGTATCTCATTTAAGCTTCTTGGCCACTTGGTCAAGTAGGTATTAATATTATTAACCCCAGTTTACAAAGTGAGGCTTAGAGGCTCTGTCACTTGTCTAGTATCATTCAGTCAAGAAATGGCAGAGCCAGGTTTCCAATCCAGGCCACGCCACCCCAAAACAAATGCTCTCCAAGCATCACTGGAGTTGTCTTTATCATGTGTCCATATCTTGGGGCTCATTGTTATTTAGCATGACCTTGAAAACCTGCCTTCCAAACCTGGAACCCCATACCTTTGTCAGCCCCATGGTGCCACATCGCTCTTAATAGACCCAGCTCTACTGAAGCTCATGCAGGTTCGTGCAGTGAATTCTTTGCCCATCGCCAGAACTTGCCACCTTTGCCTCCACTTAGAGGGCTCATTGTCTAAACACAAAGGCCAAGCTCAAACTTGACTGTGTGTGCAGTGGCCCTGGGGCCTTGAAATTTGAGGTAGATTTAGAATGTTTTGGGCCCCAGCTGTCCAGATTCTCCCTGTATCACTCTCAGGCCCTGCCCTGAGCCTGCCAAGCCAGGACACCTAGAATGACCCTGCACCCCCTGTTTCCTGCCGCCCACCAGGGACATCTGGTTCCCAGCCCCTCTCCTTGAAGGATGCAAAACTTCTAGTAGCTGGGACGCTTCCTGTTTCCCACCATCTTCCCTGCTTAAAATAGCCTTTGGAGTCAACACAGGAAGGCACGTGGGACTGCAGCCACCTCTGACAGCTCATTAAACAGGCCACTGCAGCAGTGGGGCCCGGGGCTTCGGACAGAGAACAGCAGCCTGCAGCAGTTGCACGGCCCAGCTGCCTAACCCAGGGACCTTCAGCACACAGCTGCCGGGAAAGGGAGCTGACCTCTCCCCTCACACTCGCCCAGAGACAGATCCCAGAAGCATAAGGGAGTGTCAATCATAGGTTGAAATTGACTAAGCACTAGAGACACAACCTGTGTCTCCGGATCTGCTCTCTTACTTGATAGAATCTTTAGTGCCGGCTTCTGTCTCTGAAGGCAGGAGAGGAAAAATGTGGAATCCTCATCTTTTCCTATTCCTCCCCTCACAATTTATTTTGTTTTCTTTGATGCCAAAAGCTGAAGGAAGAGGTTGAGAGTGAGGGCCGCACTTCCTGATGCTTAGACAGGAAGATACGGTTTAGCTGGTGCTAAACTGGTTGCTGGGGCCTCTTCCCAAGGTCACCATCTATGTGACTTGGGAAAGTCACTTCTCATCTCTGAATTTCTCCTTATCTGTAAAATTAGGCAGTTGGATTCTGTCCTGTCTCAGCTCCCTCCAGAATCTAATGTTCTATGACGAGTTCCCAAGGTCTGCAAAGAGTCTGGGCATGGGTGTGTGGGGGGGTGCTGCCTGCCTGAGGAGTGGGGTGCCTGACATGCATAGATGGCCTCTAGATTCTAGGCCCGCCACCAGCTGTTTGATCAAAAGGGAAGTGATTGTTTGACCTGTGTGATGCAGAACACAGGCTTTCCCTGTGGGAAGTGAGGAGGGGCCTGGGGAAAAGGGGGCAGAAATGGCTCTTCCTGTCCTCATCTTCATGGTGCGTATGCTGAAGTTGAGAAACTGAGCCTATGGAGAAAGGTTCTAGAAGCAAGTGTTTTAGCCCATGGGAGAGAAACTGTGGGAAGGGTTTAGTCAGTCTTCTAGGGAAAGTGGGACACAGGGTAGAGGAAGGTTTTGGTAGGCTCTGTGAGAATGCAGTGCCAGCCCGCCCCCAGGAGGCAGCTCAGCCACCCAGATGGCCGGCAGGGGGTGGGGATGGATGAGGAGGTCAAAGGTTCCTTCCACTGTGCTCTCATGGTGTTCGAGGACAGCAGCTTTTGATGTCAGTTTCCTGGGGCTGCCATAACAAAGGACCGTGAGCTTCGTGGCTTAAAAATGACAGAAATGTGTTCTCTCACAGTTCTGGAGGCTAGAAGTCCACAATCAAGGTGTTGGCGAGGTCGGCTCCTTCCTGAGGCTCTGGGGAGAATCTTTCCCAGGCCTCTCTCCCAGTTTCTTGTGTCTCCTGGCATCGTTGGTGTCCCTTGGCTTGTAGACACGTCACCCCAGTCTCTGCCTGCTCCTTCCATGGTGCTCTCCCCCACGTGTCTCTCTGTCTCCTCTCCTTGTAAGGACACCAGGCATGCAGGCATTCTGGATTAAGGCCCACCCTAATCCTGCATGATCTCATCTTAATTTATCTACATCTGTAAAGACCCTAATTCTAAATAAGGTCAAATTCACAGGCATTAGGGGTCAGGACTTTGATGTATATTTTGGGCGAACACAATGTAGCCGGTAACACTTTGTATTCTTTTCCTGCTTTAGACAACAGCCCGGAGACACGGGCTAAAGTGAAGTTTGTCCAGGACACTTCTAAATATTGGTACAAACCTGAGATCTCCAGGGAGCAGGGTGAGTACGGGGCTCTGTGTCCATCAGAGGTCGTAGCTGGCTGAGGCCTGCTGTGTCTTCCTGGGGCTAGGAACAGAGGCAAATTCACTCCTCTTTGTAGTAGGGGATCATCACAGAGGGGGCTGGGGTTGAAGTTGGACAATAGAAAGCACTTCCCCCAGTGAAGTGTGGGACCGAAGAAGCAGTGGATGTAGACACCTCTTGGGAGGATTCTTAAGGTCTGCCCAGATAATGTGAAACCTTTGCTTTCTGTCTGCCTGATGTGGGAGGTTTTTGCATTTTAGAGAGAGAGAATAAAGTTAGGAATGTGAGAATGATTCTCAGGGGAAGCGTGTGTGGGTGTGGGACAGGGTCAGCAGCGACAGCCCCTGGGTCAAATCTGGATGCTGCCTGCTTTTGTAAATGAAGCTTTGTTGGGACACATCCACACCTGCTGGCTTTCATCCTGTCTGTGCTGCCGTCCTGCTGCAGTGGCAGAGTGGAGTGGCTGCAGCAGAGGCTGCGTGTCCTGCAAAGCCTGAAATATTTACTCTCTGCCCATTTACAGAGTGTGCTTGCCAGCCGGGTATCGTGGCGCACACCTGTAATCCCTGCACTTCGGAAGGCCAAGGCAGGGGGATCACTTGGGGCCAGGAGTTCAAGACCAGCCAGGGCAACATAGTGAGATCCTGAATCTACAAAAAAACAAAAAGAAAATAACTATTCAGGCCTAATGGTGCATGCTGAACAGTGGCCTGTGGTCCCAGCTACTCAAGAAGCTGAGGTGGGAGGATTACTCGAGCCTGGGAGGTCAAAGCTGCAGTGAGCCATGATTGTGCTATTGCATGCCAGCTTGAGTGACAGAGTAAGGCCCGGTCTCACAAAAACAAACCAAAAAACCCAACAGAATGAGTTTGCCAACCTGAGTACAGGAAGACCCTTAAGTATAGTTAAGTTCTAACTTTAAAGAATGTTATCTCACCTAAGAAAGAATGAAGGTTGATAGGCCCAATGCAACTTAAGTAAAACTAATGCCACCAATGTCTTGCTTCCTCCTCTCTCCTCGTCCCTTCCCCATGCAGCCATAGCGCTCCTCAAGGACCAGGAGCCAGGGGCCTTCATCATCCGCGACAGTCACTCCTTCCGAGGCGCCTATGGGCTGGCCATGAAGGTGTCTTCGCCGCCTCCAACCATCATGCAGCAGAATAAAAAAGGTAACCTCATCTCCCAGAATGGGGCCCAGGACCAGGTGACCTTTATAGTCACTAAAAGGGACCCAGGATGTTGCGCAGGACCCTAAATCCCATCAGACTCTTCAGAAGAGCAAGTCTTGGGCTTGGTGATGGTTGGGCCAGACATGGGAAAGCAGGACGTTTGGGCACCTGCCATGTGCTTCCCGGGGGGGCGGGAGAGCAGCAGTGGGCTCTGCAGTCCGTGGGCTCCAGCCAGGTTCTCTCTTCGGCCATTTCTCGCATCCTGGCCCCACACGCTGCAGAGGTTTCAGAGCAGTCTCGGGAGGTGGTGGGAGGAAGCCATGGGAAGGGACCGAGCCTCATTTCTTTCTCTTTGTCCCAGGAGACATGACCCATGAGCTGGTCAGGCATTTTCTGATAGAGACCGGCCCCAGAGGAGTCAAGCTCAAGGGCTGCCCCAACGAGCCAAATTTCGGTGAGCTGTCCCCCTGCCCCCGTCTCTACAGTCTGTCCTGAGTCTTGGCCCTGTCCTGGGTTCCTCCAGGGGTCTGATCCCAAGCTCTTTCTCACAGGCTCTGCCAGTTACCCTTGTCATAAATTCAGCAGAGAAAAAGAATGGGGGCTTCTCTCCCTCTGCAGCGTGGCTCCAAACTCTGCCAAACTGTTCTGTATTTGTCCTACCCAGCTGGGACTCTCGCTTTCATTGTAACTGGAGTATCAATGCGAACATCCGCTGCCTTAATTGACCACCTACCATGTGAATGTCACTGCCTAAGCACCTTATATCACATCTGGCCCCACAACCTTCATGTTTGGTCGGGGTTATCCTCCCTATTTTACACATGAGGAAATGAGGCTCATCAAAGTTACACTTACCTGAGAACCGCAGGTGAGAAGTGACTGAGCTGGGTTTGGATCTCACAATTCTCTGCTCCTTCTGCCCGTTCTCAGAGGAGCCCCAGGAACTGGGGCGAGTTAGGAGCGATGTTAGGAGGAACTTTCTGGAAAGGAAACTTGTTAGATAACTTTATGACTGCTGGAGTGAGCCTTGGGAATCTTCTCTGTTGGATCTTGTGAAACAAGAGGGTGTGACTTTTCAGCTTTGTTGGTGGTTGAAGTAGAGGTAACAAAGAAGTGGAAGATTATATGTATGGGGTAAGGGTGGAGGTGGAGGTTTTCCCTCTGGCTTCCAGTATGCTGCCCCTGACATGCCACCTCCCTCCCCACAGGATCTCTGTCTGCCCTGGTCTACCAGCACTCCATCATCCCATTGGCCCTGCCTTGCAAGCTGGTCATTCCAAACCGAGGTAGGAACGTGAGACTCCTGGCTCGCCACCCACAGCCTTGAGCTGGCCCCCTTGATGCTGCCAGCCACTCCGGACACGAGCCAGGGCTGGAGGACACATGTCATTTTGCCAATCTGGAAAAACTCAAAACTACTCTCCTTTTTTTCATATTAAAAAAGAAAAAAATTATGAAAAAGCCTAACTCCAGGGACACACATAAATGGACATGCCAGATTGTCCAGGAAAATCCTCTGGAGGCTTTAAGAAATTCATACAGAATCCTCAGACCACGTGTCATCTCAGGGATGACAGGAGGAAGGAGAAGTAGGGGACAGGAGACGTGTCCTGGAGGATGAAATGGGCATCCGGGGAAGAGAGCGGGGAGGCAGGCTGAGGTGTTGGGGGTTGGGCTGGATGGAAAGGAGAGAGCAGCCTCAGGAAAGGGAAGACAGCACCTAGATGTCACTGGAGTTTCTAATCTGTGTGCTTGGAGGGTGTTCCCTGACCGAGGGGACGCTGAGCTGTTAGGGACAAGCAAGTCCTCTTCTGATTGTGGGAAGTTGGAATGGACTCCAAGAGCATGAGGACACGCAGGGGGAGAATTTGAGTGAGATGGTAGGGCTGGGGAAGGGGTGTTTCACTTCTCTCATGGAGGTGCGCCAGCCCTGGAGTATGGCAGGTGGGCCCCTAGACCTCCTCCCAGCATAGGCCTCTACTGCCAGCCCTCAGCGACATGGAGCCCACTGGAGGGCCATTATGCCTTACCTCCAGTGCAAGGCCTCAGAACTGGGAGCTGGGCTGCCTTCTCCCCACTCTCTCTGTTCAACAATGGGAACTTCAGAAGCGCCCCTAGGATGTGACCCTGGGATTTTTCCTAGTCCTTCTTGGAGCTCCTGTGGTATGCCCACACATTACACCTCCAGTATTTTTTTGACATTTTCTATTTATCCAATTCAGTTCACTGAATTATTAATGATAACTGACCAACATTATTAGCTTATAAGTTCAAATACAACTTAAATAGCACTATTAACCAATGACATAATTCAGCCATGAATTGAATTATAGTCCTATGGAATTTACTATAGTAGTTCAGCAATTGAAAAACAGTTTAATATTTAGATTGTATAAACCTGTAGTTATCAAAGTATGGACCTAGATCAGCAGCATCGGCATCTCCTGGGAACTTGTTAAACATGCAAATATTGGCTGGGCATGGTGGCTCGCGCCTATAATTTCAGAACTTTGGGAGACTGAGGTGGAAGGACTGCTTCAGAGGAGTCTTGAAGTGACTGCTCATTGAAATGAGGAGTTCAAGACCAGCCTGGACAACATCAGACATCCCCGTTTCTACAAAAAGTTTAAAAATGACTCTTCTTTAAAAAAAATGGTGGCTCATGCCTGTAGCCCCAGCTACTCTGGATACTAATGTGGGAGAATCTGCTAGAGCCTGGGAGTTTGAGGCTGCAGTGAGCTGTGATCACGCTACTGTGCTCCAGCCTGGGTGACAGAGCAGGATCCTGTCTCAAAAAAAAAAAACTTATATACCATGTACAATGTGATGTTTTGATAAACGCACACATTGTGGGTTAAATCAAGCTAATATGTCCATCATTCAATTCTTATTAATATTGAAATGAGAGTTATGCTGGATCAATGGTTTAATGAATTAAGGGAATTAGGACATTTATTGACCTACACAAAGAGATATCAATGCAAAACAATAACAGCAATACCTGTTACCAATTGAAGGCTTGCTTTATGTTAAGTACTGGCTAAGCTGTACACAGAATCTCTCAAAAACCCAGTGACGTGTGTACCATGATCATCGTCTTTGTTTTATAGATACTTAGTACGTGCTGGGTGAGGGTTTGAGCCCAGTGATGCTGGACTCCACAGCTCTCAACCAGTGTGCTGGCTGCTTAGAGCAATTGTCAAATGTTCAGACTGAGCCTAACTCAGGGCTGACTGCCAGGGCCTTGTATGAAAAGCAGCGTCCCTTGCACCAATAGTTGCAGAGCTCACTTTCAGCCCGGCCAAACTTGTGCTTCTAATTCCAACTGAATTTTTGTCTCAGACCCCACAGATGAATCGAAAGATAGCTCTGGCCCTGCCAGCTCAACTGCAGACCTGCTGAAGCAAGGGGCAGGTGAGTGGTCCCCTGAAACTGGACCCATGCCCAGGCCTTCATTTCTGCCTTCCTGCCCTGACCCCTCCTGCAGGTACAGGCTGGAGGTCTCTCCAGGCCCAAATATCTCTGGGGACATCATATTTCTATGTGCAGATACCTTGGATCAAGGCTAGCCTGAAATTTATCTGCCACCTTCTCCCTGAAGAATGGATGTGGGTTAATGTCTTCACCCACCCCATCTCCTGTGACTCCCCTTGGGTTGGTTTCTTCTAGCCTGCAATGTGCTCTTCGTCAACTCTGTGGACATGGAGTCTCTTACTGGGCCACAGGCCATCTCCAAAGCCACGTCTGAGACATTGGCTGCAGACCCCACGCCAGCTGCCACCATCGTTCACTTCAAAGTCTCTGCCCAGGGAATCACTCTGACTGACAACCAGAGAAAGTAAGACTCCTCTGCCTGCTCCTGGGTGGGGTTCTCCTTCCTGTGACCCATCTATTTATCCATGTTCCCACCCATTTACCCACTGATTAATTCCTTGCACTCAGCTGCTTGTCTATCCTCCCGTCCGTCTGTCTTGCATCTACCTCCCATAAACCCAGCTACTTATCCCTCCATCCATCCATCCATCCATCCATCCATCCATCCATTCATGCATCTATCAATCCATCCTTCCATGCATCTATCGATCTACCCATCCCTGCATTTATTCATACCTCATCTCTTCCTGGCCACCTATTTATCCCTTCATCCATCTATATCTATCCATCCACCCATTCATTCATCCTTCTATGAGAATTTGCCAGCACTGGATATACAGCTGTAAATGCAACTGATCAAAAGGACCTGCTTTCTTGGAGCAGAGCTCATTCACTTGGAGCGTCCCTGGCCTCTTTGCTTCCTTTTCCAGCCCCTCTCCACATTTCTTATTCCTCAGTGCCAGTTTCTCCCTTCCCCAGCCCCTAGCATTTGGGATGCTTCTGTGGCACATCTGTCTCTGTACATTGCTTGGGTCACCAGTGTCAGCAGCTCAAGCCATCTTGCTCATAAGAGAGAGGTTGTATGGACCTGTAACAGCCACAGATGGTGGGAAGGTGGCCTGACCTGCTGGTGGAAGAAGGGGAAAAGCAGCCCCTTCAGCACTCATTCTCTTATCTGGTGTCTGTGCTGCAGGCTGTTCTTCAGACGCCACTACCCCCTCAACACTGTCACTTTCTGTGACCTGGATCCACAGGAAAGAAAGTAAGTCTCTTGCACGCAGCTTCCCTCCCACACAGCTAACACTGAAGACTGTGTGTGTGCACGCATGTTCATGTGCATGTGTGTGTGTGTGTGTGTGTGTGTGCGCGTGTACATTCTCCATTCAGCTGGAAGGTCTACCCATGTGTGAGTAATTGTGCTGGGCATCCTTTGAGTCTTTCCCACTATAGATATGGAGACCCTCCCAGGCACTCAGTGCCCACTGTCACCCCCTCTGCTATGCCCTGACCCTGAATCTGCCTCTCCTCTCCACCACGGGGAGAGCACGTGGAGGCAGGCTGCGGTGTTCTCCCCACCTTGAATACATCTCTGTGTGATGCTGGGCAGCTCCTGTCCTCTGGGAGTGGGGGCTGCCCTGACTTCCTGCAGAGGGGCTGGGCGTGGGTGGGGCTGGGCACTAGGGAGAAAGTGCAGTGATTTACCCTGAGCCCACTTTCTCTCCACAGGTGGACAAAAACAGAGGGCGGCGCCCCTGCTAAGTAAGTGTGACTTCTTACCCCCACCCAGCAGGCTGGCCTTTGTATTTCACAGGGAGGGAAGCATGGGGCAGATTTAGAATCCAGAGCTGTGGGTAGGGAAAGGGCAGCAAAAACCTTTGTGCCAAGGTTACTCAGCTCTCAAGTGAAGCTTGACCAGGTATCCAGGCCTTTTGCCTTGTCCTGCCATGAGGCCAGAGTTCCAACCTCTGGTCCAGCCACCTTCATTCACCCAGGATCAGAAGCAGCAGGGATGCCAGGCAGTGGACAGAAAACAGAGTCTTATTAGAAGCAATGGAATTGGGGCAGGGGTTGTTTACATGATCTTTTCTGCCCACATTCTAGCTGCCTTTGTTCCTGTTCTTGCTTTTTTGGTGGCTCTTCTGTGAGTCTTGTGGCTGAGCGAGACGGCTTTATCAGAGTGTGGGAGCCCAGGAGGTCTGAATTCTAGGGATGGCCCTGGGACCTTTGGGTGGATTCCTCCATCCAGTGGACATGTTCTAAGGGCCTCCAAGGAACTCAGCTCCTGCCTGGGTCTCTGACCCTGCCCTCAGGTGGCCCATTGGCACAGCAGATAAGACAAGTGTCTAAACAGCACTAAGATGTTTCTGTGATTTTTGAACTGTGTTTCAAGGATCCTGCCATCCTTGGATTCCACCTGTGTTCAGAGGGAGGGAAAACTTGGCTGCTCCTTGCAGTTCTCTATAAGTAGGAACTAGGGTTTTCTCACAATTACAGAAGCAAAACAAAATACAGGCATAACGCGGGGTCTGAAGCTAACATGAGACTGTCACTATGGCATATCATCCATGTTTCACTTTGTCAGGCTTATTTCAACAGCCCTATTATCCTCACTGATTGACTTTATAATAGATAAATGTCACGCTTTTGGATTGATACGTTTATAGCTGTAAATACTGCTTTCACCTTGGTATATGCAGACTTCATAAAGGTTGCTTTAGAAAAACAAAATGTTCACCATTAAAAAATGACAGTTTCAGGGGAGGGGAGAGGAGGCAAGAGAGTTCAGCTCACATCTGGGGTGCTCATGCAGGAGAACACATCAGCATCTAGAGAGTGGGAAAGAGCAAATGTTTAAGGACGAGTCTTCAATTTGGACAGGCCAAAATGAGAATGGGAGTAGGAGAGGGTATTTCAGGGTAGGGGCCTCATGGCTACCAGACTGCAGGCTCCCCAAGGGCAGGGCCATGTCTGGCACATTGTGAGGCTGGTAAATATTTGTTGAATGAAGAAATGAGAGAATGGAGGCCGGAAGAACAGAGGCAAGAGGAGGCTGGTGCGGATACTTCGGTCTGAATGAATGGACTGACTAGTCTCTTGCATGGTCAGTGACAGCGGCTTAGGAAAGGCCATGTGGGATGGTGGGGCTCAGCCTTGTCCAGGCTTCATAGGGTCATCAGTGCTTCGAGTCTCTGCGTCCCCTGTGTCTCTGCTGGCTTTGGCGGCAGGTGGGAACTTTGTGTCTGAAGGTGCTTGTGCTCACTCAGCACAGGGTCCTGCGAGGGGAGAGGGTCAGAAACAGAAGAGAGTTGGGCCCCCAAGCTGGAAATCCCTCTTTTCCTCCTTCAGGAGCTGGTTTTGAGCTGAGCCTCCTGCTGAAGAGGCTTTGATGGGTGGGGCAGAGGCCACAGGGATAGACTGAGGCAGGGCAGTGGGCTGACAGGGAATCATGACAGGGACGAGGTGAGGCCAGCCAGGGGCCTCAGGTGCAGCATTCAAGGAGATGTTAGATCTCGGGATCTTGCAAGTGCTTCCTCCCTGCCCTTGGGGCTGAGGCTTCTTGCCTGGATCTCCTCCTCGAGGCAGATGGCAGGACTGGGCTATCATGGGACCCTTAGAGCCACAGCTGAAAGAAGTGTCGGGGGGGGCAGGCTTGGTGTTCCAGTCAGGCGCAATTGCCAGGTCTCCATCCTGGTGGACACCCGCAGCCAGGCCTGGCATGCTTCTTCCCCCTGCTGGGATCACCCTACCCCTTCTCAGGGTCCAAGCCAGCCAGGAAAGGGCGGTGCTGGGGCTGCCCTGTGGGCCCCGCTCCCCCACCACCTGGGCATTACTCCAACCTTTAGCACTGTTGCTCCCGGGCCCTGAAACAAGACTAGGGGAGCAGAGCTGTAGGGAATGCAGGATTGTTTGTGTGTGTATGTTGTGTCAGTGTGCATGTTGTATGTGTGTGGTGTGTATATGTTGTATATATGTGTGATCTGTATATGTTTGTATGCATGGCTTGTGTGTGTGGTACGTGTGTGCGGTGGTATGTATGTGGTGTGTGTGTGGTGGTGTGTGGTGTGTGCAGTGGTGTGTGGTGCGTATGTGTCTGGTGTGTGCATGCGGTGGTGTGTGTGATGGTGTATGTGTGTGGTGGTGTATAGTGTTGTGGTATGTGTTTGATGGTGTGTATGTGTGTGGTGGTGTGTGTGGTGGTGTGTGGTGGTATGTGGTCTGTATGTGTGTGGTGGTGTGTGGCGTATGTGTGGTGTGTGCATGTTGTGGTATGTGTTTGATGGTATGTATGTGTGTGGTGGTGTGTGGATGGTGTGTGTGTGGTGGTGTGATGGTGTGTGTGTGTGTGGTATATGTGTGGTGTGTGTGTGGTGTTATGTGTGGTGTGTAAAGTGGTGTGCAGTGTGTATGTATGTGGTGGTGTGTGTGGTGGTATGTGTGTGAGTGTGGTGTTATGTGTGTGTGGTGTTATGTGTGGTGTGTGCAGTGGTGTGTGGTGTGTATGTATGTGGTGGTGTGTGTGTTGTGGTGTGTGTGGTGGTACGTGTGTGTGGCGGTCTGTGTGGTGTGTGTGTATGGTGGTAGTTTGTGGCGTGTGGTATTATGTATGGCGTGTGTGGTGGTGTGTGGTGTGTATGTGGTTGTGTGTGTGGTGGTGTGTGTGATGGTGTATGTGTGTGGTGGTGTGTATGTGGTATGTATGTGTGGTAGTATATGTGTGATGGTGTGTGTGTGTGGCGGTGTTTATGTGGTATGTGTGGTAGTATGTGTGTGATAGTGTGTGTGGTGGTATGTATGTGGTATGTATGTATGGTAGTATGTGTGATAGTGTGTGTGTGTGTGGTGGCATGTGTGTGGTGTGTATGTATATGGTAGTGTTTGTGTATGTGTGTGGTGGCATGTGTGTGCTGTTGTGAATGTGTGTGGTGTATATGTATGTGGTGGCGTGTGTGACGGTGTGTATGTGTGTGGTGGTGTGTGGAGGTGTGTGGTAGTGGTGTGTGTGGTGGTGTGTGGTGGTGTGTATGTGATGTGTATGTGTGGTAGTGTGTGATAGTGTGTGTGTGTGGTGGCATGTGTGTGATGTGTATGTATATGGTAGTGTTTGTGTATGTGTGTGGTGGCATGTGTGTGCTGTTGTGAATGTGTGTGGTGTGTATGTATGTGGTGGCGTGTGTGACGGTGTGTATGTGTGTGGTGGTGTGTGGAGGTGTGTGGTAGTGGTGTGTGGTGGTGTGCGGTGGTGTGTATGTGTGGTATGTGTGTGATGGTATGTGTGGTGGTATGTGTGTGGTGTGTATGTGGCGGTGTGTGTGTATGTGTGTGGTAGCATGTGTGTGGTGGTGTGTACACACAGGCACACACAGCAACCAGTAGAATCCCCCTGTGCTAACTTTAGCTGCGTGGTCCTGCTATAGGGAGAGGGGTTTCCATCAGAATCTCCAGCTGTCCTGATTTCCCCATCTCGCTCTAAATAGCAACATGCGGGCTGGGAGGGGACCTGAGCTCACATTCTGTTCTCTGCCCTCATATTTTTAACTCTGTTTTGCAAAGAGAGAATGCTGGGTCACTCCAGTCCTGTGGGTGGAGGTGGGGGACGGGTGTGGAGTCCACCTTCCCTTTTTATTCCCTGGCTTCCAGGGGTCTTGAGCCTAGGAAGAATCAGTGTGTGTGTGGAGGGGTGTGAGCTACTTGTCCTTTCTCTCCCTGACCTTGTGGTGTCTGAGGAGGCTGAGCCCTGTGCAGGCAGACTGCACTTTCCTGATTGGCATATGTGTTGTGTGTAAGAACAGTCAGTAGGGGTGGAGCTGGGATGGGCGGGGACAGGCCCGTCTAGGAATGTTCCCATTTTATTTTGGTCTCCTCCCCACCCTCACTATCCAGCCTTGTCAATCCCCTACAGCTCCCCTTGCACCTCTCCAAGGGGAATTTCTGCCCACTCTTAAGCAGGGCGGGACACTGTCTCCAGGCCTTGGCCCTGTGGTCAGGGGAGTGCAGAGGATTCTCTTCTGTGCCTCTGGAAGTTCCTGATGCTGAGGTCTGCTGGAGGGATGGGGGAGAGAGTTTGGTCCGAGACCAGCTTGCTCACCTGGGCTGCTGTCCACCTCCTGGGGTTCCGCTTGCCCTCCCCTCACGCTGTTGCCCTCTCCCACCTGCAGGCTCTTCGGCTTCGTGGCCCGGAAGCAGGGCAGCACCACGGACAACGCTTGCCACCTCTTTGCTGAGCTCGACCCCAACCAGCCCGCCTCTGCCATCGTCAACTTCGTCTCCAAGGTCATGCTGAACGCTGGCCAAAAAAGATGAACCCTGCCCCTTGCCCAGGGCCAGTACCGTGGGAAAGGGGCACGTGGGGAGGGGACCCATGAATCCTGACCACTCTTGAACCCAGAAAGAGGACTTTGGGCCAATTTCGGAGGAGAGAAGAAAGTGCAACGTGGGGAGAGGGAAGTGAATTGCAAAGGGGAGGGGGAAGAGAGAGAGAAAGAGAGAAAGGAAAAGATGGAGGAGAAGAACTTGGATTCCCCTGGGTGGATGGAAACTGCAAAAACCCAAAGCCTCCAAAACTAACCAGGTCCGCCTAACACCCCCTCCCTCCCCTGAGAAGATGGATGTCCTCAAAAGAGAAAGAACAAACCTCCTTGGGGAGCCACATTTTTAGGGGAATGGAAAAGCTCTGTCACCCTAACCCAGTGCTTTCCAAGGGGAGATCAGGCTTGGGGGAATCTTTTTCTGGCCACCTGTAGGGTAGGTTGTGACACCAAACAGAGCCACTGTGGGACATCAAGTGGCAGAACTTACTCTCTTGAAAGTATCTCAGACCCAAGGCACCTCAGGTCTCTTTGCCGTGCCTCCGCTGTATTGTCGTGTGGGTGTATGTGTGTCCCCACCCACATCCTTAAACGTTGATGTAGATCTGCCTCTATCCACTAGAATTATAAACAGCCCGGCTTGTCCATGTCCCGTGTGTTTGTGAACACACGTGTATACTGTCCAAAGATTAGGGCTGGCAGTGGCAGGGCAGCAGGGGAGGGACAGAAACCCTCCTCTGAATGAGCCACCAAGCTATGGGAGACAGGGGCTCTCTCCTGGTGCCTGCACCTGCACTCTAGTGACCCTGGGTGCCGCCATCCCCTTCTCCTCTACAAAGACCCCAGCAGGAGTGGGAGGGTCTGCAGTGTCAACACCCTGCCCTGCCTTGGCCGGAAGGCTGGAGCTTTGGTTTGAGGATATAGAGATATGTGTGTCCATGGGAAGACATCTGTCAGGACAGGTGGCTGTTGAGCTTGGAGTGTCTTCCCTGAGGTGTGTGACTCAGCAGCAAGGAAGGCACGCTGCTCCTCCTGGGGCTCTGGACTCTGCGTTAGCGCCCACCTCTCAGCCCTGTTCTTGGGTTTCATGCCCCAGGACCAGCCTTATCTCAGACCTGCTTACCTGCATGATGCCTTTCCGGAGGCTGGGGATTGAGCCTTCCTGTTCTGTTCTGCCCAGCCCTGTTCTATTCTGCAGGCTCCCTGTGTTGGAATTCATCCTGGGGAACCTGCTTCCTGCTCAGTGAGGCTCAGGGCAGAAACCTGCAGTCCTTATCCTTACCTTGTAAGAGCTTCAGGGTCTGGCTTTTGCAGGCACTCTCTGACATCAGCAGAGCTCCTGGGGCTGCTACCTGTACACCACATGGCCTAACTACAATGCCAAAGCCTTGCTGTCCTGTCCCCCTTTCTGCCTTGGTTTCCCCAGCTGAGCCATGCTGCCCATGCAGCAGAGGGCAGAAGGCTTGCATTTGGGCCAAAGGGCCTGAGGTCCACTGGACAGTTGGGAAAACACCTGACCACCATTTAAGGACTCTAAGCCAGAATGGAAAATTCACTGGGACTCCATTCTTAAGCCTATGGGGGTCCCCTAGAGAGAGGCATTGTACTGATATATAAATGTTATATAATATATACATGAGACATACTGACAGAATCTGTAAGCTAATAAAATGTAACAAAAGGTTAAAAAAAGAATAGGTAAATTGACAAGAAGTATTTATTGTTTTTCCATATTGCTTTATTACCTTCCCTGGGCATAAACCAATTCCCATCCTTTTTATATGTATAAGTAAAGCCTGAAGTGTAGGGGGCCTTTGTTCTGGGAGCAGCCAGGGTCTCCTTGCCCCGGCCTTGGCCTTCCCTAGACTGTGTGGGGCTCAGTGTTGCAGGGGAGGGGGTGCACTTGTTCCACCCTTTGGCCTCCTTACTTTTCAGCAAGCCAGGGGCCCAGCAGTCAGCTCCCAGGACGTGTGGGGAGCTGCCCTGTCTTGCAGGCCTGAGCGAGTATGTGAGCATGTGAGGACATGGGTGTGTATGGCACACACGGGTGTGTGTGCGCCTTTTGTATTTTTTCTCCTCCAAGGAGCTGTGTCAGTGTGGACGTTCTGTTTCAGGGAGTTGGAAAGGAGAGTGTCTGCAGAAGGTGGGAGCAGGGGCAGAGGCCGCACCGGCCACCCCCTGCTTCCCAGAGTGAAACCTTGTGCCTGGTGACCAAGGTCCCTCCAAAGTGCTCTTCTTTCTGAGATATTCAAGCCAAATATCTGGGTTCCCCCTCTCCCGATTCCTTAGCAAACCCCAATTACCTTCCAAGATAGGAGATATTTCCCATCCCCTTCCTTTGTAAATATCTCCTCTCCCACGGGACAGCCTGGCAGCCTCTTCCCGGCCCGGATGTTCTGTCCTCACTCGAGGCTGGGCGGTGGATCAGACCGTTCAAGCAGCCTGGCTGGGGCCCAGGACTGAGTCGGGGGTCAGCTTTCACTGTCACTTTCTGCTTCCTCACCACCCACTGCAGCCCACCTCACATGCGTGGCCAGCTCCTCCACTCCAGCCTGAGCTGTGTGTGCCCCTAGGGGAGGACCTGTTGATGCTGGAAAGCTGGAAACTCCCTCCCAGCATCCCTGTGGGAGTCAGTTTCCAAGAGTGTAGCCTTTCAAGGTGAATGATGGGGAAGGGTTCCCCAGTCCCCACAGTGGCCCCACCTCTGGGCCCTGCACCAAAACCCTCCTGTGTCACAGGGGCTGTGCACCCATGCACACACCTACGCACACATACCACTCCGCACTGCAGTATATTCTTGCCAAAGATTTCCTTTAAAAGAAAGCACTTTCACTAATTATTATTTTGTGTTTATCCTCTTCTGTCTTCTCCCTCCCTCAGTCGATTTTACTGTTGTTTATTGTTGAATCTATTTGTCAGCCAGGAGAGCGCTGTCTGGTCTGGAACATGGGCTGGGATGGGAAAGGGTCTGGGAGAAGATGGGCAAGGAAGAGCCAGGAGTCACGGCTATCGCAGTGAAACAGACCCAGGCAGGCTCAGGCCTGTGCTGCCACTAACTCTCCAGCTGGGTGTCTGAGGGAAGAGGGCAGAGGAGGGTCGTGTCCCATTCAGCTGGGGGAGGGGTCCAGTGAGTTCCATGTGGCTCTTTCCCAGGGGGAGCAAGAGGGAAGGATTGGACGAGCAAATAATGGAGAGGGGACCTGAGAAGGAAACCCAGGAGGAAAGGAGCTGTTTGATCAGCCTGCTGTCACAGCGTCCTGGCTCTCTTATTTGGCCATGTGTTTGAGGGACACATACATCATGTCCTAAGTCTGGGAAAGGCCTTTGACCCATCTCATCTGAGCCTCTCCTCCAGTAGCTCTGAAAGCTGTGGATGCTGATGGCCAGGATTCCTTCTCCCCTGGTTTTTGAGGATCCCTGGGTGTTCCGAGACTGGCCAGGAGTGGGTTGGTGGGGCCAGTGGCCGCGTGGCAACAGGAGGGGGTAGCCCTCCTGGACAAGTGTGATCCCCCTCGAAGGGGCTCTCAGGAGGTTGGTGAGCAGGGGATTCTGCCTTGTTCTGATGAGCCTATGCAGAGGCTCTAGGGGGTCACAGAAGGGTGGCGAGTGTGAACAGATCCAGTCTCACTCCCACTTTTGTCCACCACCCCTGCCTTCTGGATATTCTCCCCCTGGTTTTTCCAGCTTTAGGACTTGGGGAGATCATGTGAGTCAAGGGAGACACCCACTTCCACCTCCACATTCAGGGTCCTCCTAGAGGTTGGGGGGCAGAGTCCCAGAGCAGCCCTTTACCCCAGGTCCAGGCCCTGGAATCCTGAGGCTCGTGTTTCCTTGGCCAATGGTAACACAGGACGTGTGTGTGGATGTGCAGGTGTGGTTGTGTGTGTGTGCATGTGTTTTGCTCATCTCTTTAGGGAACTTGGGGGTGGGGGTTGGAGGTGCTGGGCAATGGAACTTCAAGTTCAATGTCACCCAGCAGTGAGGGGAGTCAGGGGCAGGGCCTGTAGGGCCACCCATCAGTGGAGTCTCAGTGATGGCTCAGATGAGGAGCGGGCCACCCAGAGGGGCAGGGTGGGGGCTTCGGGCAGATCTGAACCTCTTGGCTCCTCTGTCCTCAAATGTCCAAAATGTTGGAGGATCTCTGTTTATATCCCATGCCCGGGCTCTTGCCAGCAGAGGAGTTACTGTAAAGGGATGTCCCAAGCTTATTCTCCAATCAGTGTTAAGCCGTTCCAAACTCTCCTGTGTCTGTGTTTGTGTGTGTGTGTGTGAGAGAGAGCACATCAGTGTGTGCAGGCCGTGCTTCCCAATGTCTCTCTTCCCTTCAGACCCGTCATTCAGAACAAATGTCAGAAATTCCTTCCCACCACCCTCCCTGCCTCCCCAGCCCTCTGCGGGAGAAACAAGATCGCCCAGCGTCCTCCCCAACCCTGGCTGTGTATTTATATAGATGGAAATATACTTTATATTTTGTATCATCGTGCCTATAGCCGCCACCACCGTGTATAAATCCTGGTGTATGCTCCTTGTCCTGGACAGGAATGTATTGTACACTGACGCGCCCCCACTCCTGTACAGCTGCTTTGTTTTTTTGCGATGCATTGTATGGCTTTATAAATGATAAAGTTAAAGAAAAATCTGTGCTGTTATCTATCTGTGTTGTTTGAACAGGGGTCTGCCATGTCTCTGGTGAGCAAAAAGGGGCCTCTTCTGGTAACCAGGTGGGCTTCAGCGATGCCTCTGGTGGACAGCTCAAATCCTCCCAGCGGCTTCCCCACTATCTGCACTGTGGTTCTGGTTTCATGTGTTTATTCATTTGGACTCTTTTAGCTGGAAGAGAAACTCAACTCAAACTTGTTTAAGAAAGAAGTAAGTGTATTGGCCCAAGTGGCTGAGAAGTCCAGGCAGAGCTGGATTTAAGGGCTTAAACGGTAGAATCAGGAATTGGTCTCCATCACTCGGTTCTGAGTTGGCTTGCGTCTCAGGTAAGCTCTCTCCGAGTGGCAGTGCCCCCAGATGCTCTGGGCTTCCGTCCCACCAGCTCGGTAGCCCCAGGAGAAGAGGGCTCTTTTCTCCCAATGTTCTCAGCAAGAAACTGGGACACGCACACATTGGCTCTGATCTGGATCCTGCTGCTCGTGTGATTACCTCAAAACCAATCACTCTATCCGGATCTGGGTCACGCGACTGCCTCTGGGGCCTTCTGAAACTACAGGGACCGAGAATGGGGAGGTGGTTGGTCCCAGAAGGGGTGAGATCTGCCAGAGACAGGGGGACACGGGTTGTCAGGCAGCATCTACCAGAGCTGGTGCCCATCAAGTGGCAAATGTGTGGTTCACTTGCGCACCGGGCCTGGGGCTTCTGGGTGAATTCTTTGGAATTCAGAAAGTTTGGGTGTAGGACCTACTGTGGCATGCCTGGCACAGCACAGGGTCTCTGGGAGATCCAAAATACTCAATGACATGGCACCAGCTCTCCGCTGAGCTCACTATGTGGCTGGAGCGAGGCTGGGATCAGCTTCTTTGAACAGGTTTATGGCAAGCCCTCACAGTCCTCGTTGTGTAGGGCAGTCTTCTCAAACTTGCGGGTCTTGGGATTCCTTTACATTCTTAGAATTATTCAGGATCCCAAGGGACTTTTGTTTAGAAGAGTTATATCTTTTGATCTTTATCATAGTATAAATTATAACTGAGAACATGAAAAATACTTATTAATTCACTTCCACAGCAATAAATTCATCACGTTAATATAAATAGCATTTTTGTGAAAAATAGTATTTTCTAAAACAAAATCGCTGGGTGAGAAGGGTGATTTTGCTTTGCTTATTGTTAGTATTGTTTGAGACAGGGTCTTGCTCTGTTGCCCAGGCTAGAGTGCAGTGGCACAATCATAGCTCACTGTGGCCTCGACCTCCTGGGCTCAAGTGATCCTCCCACCTCAGCCCCTGAGAAGCTGGGACCACAGCTGTGTGCCACTGCACCTGGCTAACTTGAAAAGTATTTTTGTACAAAAGAGGTTTCACTATGCTGCCCAGGCTGGTCTCAAACCCCTGGGCTCAAGCAATCCTCTCTCCTTGGCCTCCCAAAGTGCTGGGATAACCAGTGTGAGCCACCATGTGCTTTGCATTTTTTAAAGGCCGATTCATGCCTGGCTTACCAGGAGACAGCTGGATTCTTCTATGAGCTTCTGCATACTGTTGTGATACCCCCCATCCTGGGCCTCTGGAACACACTATACTTGTGGGAAATGAGCAAAAGAGTCAAATAATGGCTTGACAGCATTATGAAAATGGTTTTGACCTCAGCACCCATGGAAGGGTCTCAGGGACCCCTGGAGTCCCGGGATCATACTCTGAAACCTGTTGCTATGAGGGATACACAACACAGGAAACTCAGCCCCCGTCTATGGGGGAGGCTGAACACATCTTGTACTCCTGCTGTCTGTTAGGTATTGTCACGCCGAGTCATCCCAACAAGCCCATGAGGCACTGTTATACACAGGGACAAATAAGGAAACCGAGGTTTTGAGAGGTCACACAGTTTCTAGCTGACAGAGCTGGTACTCGACCTCACTCCCACTGGTGAAGGCTGGCCTTCAGCCAACACCGGCTAAGTGCCGGAGCCTGTGCTAAGCGGTCAGGTGTCCTTTCTCATGCACATGCACCTGAGACGTAAGGGCTATCCTTGTCCTCATTTCACAGATGAAGAAATGAGTTCAAAGAGGTTAAGATACCTGAAAATCACAGAGCTGGGGTAAGTGGCCCAGCCAGGCTATGAACCCAGGTGAGCTGACTTCTCAGCCAGGCTCTTCCTAGCTCTTGCCTCCTGTTCAGGACTGGCTTTCAAAGGGAGAGACAGATGAGCCATGGGCAAGCGGGAAACCAAACTGATGTCACTGGTCAGATAGAGGGTCACGGGCTAGGCTGTAGGCTGACTTCCCAGGGAGTGGACCAGGATCCTGGGTGTGTGATGGGGTAGGTCAGGAAGTCAACCCCTGATGCTGCCCAGCTGTGGAGGGATGTAGGTACCTCTGGGTGGGCCTGGTACAGGGGAGGAGTGTGATGAGAGAGACAAGCTAGGGCCTGTGAGCCGAGTTGATGCAGTGGCCTTTGAGGGGACTCAGTAATGAGGTGGCTTTGCTCCTGGTTCCCCAAGGAGGAGGAAGTAGATGGGGCTGCAGTGGAGGGCTCTGGGTGAGGAAGGGCAGCTCTCCCAACACACCTTATCATACGGAAGACCCAAAAGACCTTTACATTTCCTTCCTTCCTCCCTCCCTCCCTCCCTTCTTTCTCTCTCTCTCTCTCTTTCTTTGTCTCCTTCCTTCCTGCCTTCCTCCCTCCCTCCCTTCTTTCTTTCTCTTTCTCTCCTTCCGTCCTTCTTCCCTCCCTCCTTTCTTTCTTTCCCTCCCTCCCTCCCTCCCTCCCTCCCTTCCTTTCTTTCTTTTCTCTTCTTTCTTTCTTTCTTTCTTTCTTTCTTTCTTTCTTTCTTTCTTTCTTTCTTTCTTTCTTTCTTTCTTTCTTTCTCT
>NW_016107404.1:265930-287976 GCF_001604975.1 Cebus imitator
TCCCTCCTTCCTTCCTTCCTTCCTTCCTTCCTTCCTTCCTTCCTCTCTCTCTTTCTTTCTCTCTTTCTTTCTTTCTCTTTCGACAGAGTCTAACTCCATCACACAGGCTGGGATGCAGTGGCGCAATCTCAGCTCACTGCAACCTCTGCCTCTCAGGTTTAAGCGATTCTTTTGCCTCAGCCTCCTGAGTAGCTGGGATTACAGGTGCTCACCACTACACCCAGCTATTTTTAGTAGAGATGGTATTTCACCATGTTGGCCAAGCTAGTCTCAACCTCCTGACCTCAGGTGATCCACCTGAGCCTCCCACAGTGCTGGGATTACAGTTGTGAGCCACTGCATCTGGTCAGCTTTGCATTTTCTATGCAGCGTGTGGGCCCTGCACCACTGGCTTCGGCACTGCCTAGTGCTTACAGGAAAGACAGGACCGCTGGCCTCACCCCAGGCCAGGACCGCTGGCCTGCAGCTCAGAATCTTCATGTTAGCCAGATCCCCAGGAAATCTGTGTAAGTGCTAAAGTTCGAGCTGCTTGCATGTGTAGCTCATGCTGGGACTAGACCAGGCTGAGATGCTCAGCCCTGGGCTCTGCCTCAGCACCACCTGAAACGTGAGGACCCGGTTTGGGTCTCCATGGGAAAAACGCGATCCTAGATCTCACCTTGGGGGCCTGCCTTATTGATGAGATTCTAGAATCTCTGCTGCCTGGGGCAGGTGGAGGCCAGGTAGGGACCAGGCCTGGTCCTGATGAGCAGGATAACTCTGGTTGCACCAGGTGTGCAGGGTGTGAAGAGAGTCCAGCCTTGGAAGAGGCAAGAACATCAGTGGGGGCACAGGAGGGGCAGAGGGATGAGGCTAGGAGGCTATTTCTTGTCCTCAAGCTTGGATGGAAAGTGCTGAAGCCTGGGCCCCACCCCAGAGATTCTGGGTGGGTCAGTCTGCGGTGCAGCCTAGGCAGTGGGAATTTTTATCACTCCCGGGGAACTCTGTGTGCAGCCCAGCCTGAAAGCCACTAGGAAAGCTCTCCTCGTTGGGCTTCTTCTAGGTCCGGGGTGTGTGTGCAGGTCCATGGGCACCTGTCCTTGGACGTGTGGGGGGCTGAGGAGGGGAGAAAGTCACAGTGGGAAGGGGTCCCCTCTGGACTGGCTTCGACCTCGCCTCTCTATTTTTGGCGAGTGGGAGCATGCCATCCCCTCTCATCTGGAGTGGAGCCCACTGGTCTGTTAACAAATTCTAGGCCTCAAATGTCCCTCCTCCCGCATCCCGTGGGCTGCCTGATGGGGGAGGAGCTGTGGCCATCTCTTCGGGGGACTCACCCCCCAGGGCCTGCGAGCTGGGTGGGAGGGATGCCTGGAAGAGGCTTTGCAGACTGCTTCATTTCAGCTCCAAGGGCTCTGCAATACCTCCTGGATGGCGGTGGGGTGGGACATCTAAAGTAAAAGTCTGCCTTCCTCTTTTAAGGAACTGGTTTTTCTGAGATTTTCCCTGTTAGTTGATGAAAATGACTATTTATTAGTGCTTAGCAATTTACAAGCAGTCAGAACATGGGGAGGATATGGCCCATTCTAAAAACACTGACAGTAGGGATAGGACTAAAGACGCACGCCCCCACACACAGATGCACACACACAAGACATGAAGACACACATACATGCACACACAGACACACAGACACACGTGCATACACATGCCCACACAGATGAACACACATAGATGCACACACACAACACATGCACACAGACACAGATGCACACACACAAGATGTGCAGACATACACGCATGCACACACAGAGACAGACACATGAGCATATACATGTCCACACAGATGCACACACGCAACACATACAGACACACACATGCACATACAGAGACACGCAGACACACATGCACTCACAGAGACACAAACACATACGTGCAAACACATGCCCACACAGTATACACACATAGACACACAGATGCACACACACATGAATACATACGCACACAGACACAGATGCACACACACAAGGCATGCAGACACATGGACACACAGACACATGTGCATACGCATGCACACACAGATGCACACACATGAACACACATGCACAGAGACACACTGATGCACACACACACAAGCTGTGCAGACACACAGGCCCATAGGTACACACACAGACACATGTACACAAGAGACCTAGTCCCTTGGAATATGCTGTCTCCATGCGGGCAACTCCTTTCCTACCTCCTTCTCTTCATGCATTCTGGTGTCCAACCAACTGATGAGTCAGTCCCAGGGATCATGGGGTCATCAATGGGGCAAGGATCTTCTCCCACAGTGAGCTGACCCCTGCTGCACTAGTTGGCAGAAGGGCATGATCAAAGGAGGGGAGAGAGTGTCTCCTTGAGCTCTGCAGATCAGATCAGCTGCAGGGCCTGGCATACATGGGGTGTGGGTGTTGGCAAGCTGGGATGTGGTGGAAAAGGGTCAGGGCCCCAAGGAGGACAGGAAGGACCTGAAAGCTCAGCCTGAAGAAGAAGAGGTTCAGGGAGGGTGAGATGGGATGCTGGCCTCCGATGTTCGATGGCTTCCCCCTGGAAGAGTCAGCATGCTCTGGGCTCCACATGTAATAGATGCGGGCCACAGGGAGGCCAGAGGTGGGAGGAGATGCTTGGAATGCAAAGGTGTGCTTTGGGAGGGGTGAGCTCCTGAACCTGGAAGTGTTGGGGCCACAGACCGCAAAAGGCCCTCCCGAGGCTCTGTCCTGGGTGTGGCTGCTGGTACATGCTGGGAGACCCTCTCATCCAGATCAAGCCAAGAGTATAGGCATGGCTGGGCCCTGAGACCTGGAGGTACGCCCTGTGATGTATGACCTACTGAAAAGGGAACTGCTACCACTACAGAAGCAGCTACTACTGGGCCTGGTTGTGGCTTTGCTGGGACCCCAAGAAAACTCTTTCCCTCTCTGGGTCCAAGTTTCCTTATCTTCAGATGGGGTCACAGCTATGTTGAAGGGCTGGCACTACCACACAGCACCTAGCATGGTGCTCGGCTTACTACTGGCCCTACAGGCCCTTGAGAAACCTGCGCTTCTGTTCCTTTTCTGGTGCCTCTGGCCTCCTCTCCCATTTCCTTAGGGCTCTGGGGACACTTGGCAGCAGAAAAGGCTGGAGCAGAAAACCTCCCACACGATATCGATCTGGCCAGCCCTGGACTCCAGACCACGGCGTGTGGGATGGCGGTACAGCCGCCTCCTTGGCTCCAGTTTTTATGGGGTTTGAAAGATCATCACTGACCATCGAGACAGGATGTCCGCCTCCTGGGCCCTCCTCTTAACCTATGCTGCGTTCCCTGATTCCCAGATCAGTCCTGGGAAACCCCCCATTCCCAGGTCTGACCCTGGGAAACCAAGGGGTGCCTGCAAGGTTGTCAGCTCTCCATCCCGGTCCTCCCTCAGCCACATATCTTGCATTTACAGAATCTGACCTGGCTGAACCAACACCCCTCCCTCCCTCAGGGTACACTGGCTGGTTTAGGGTATCAGGAACTGGGGCCACTGGGGCATGGGCAGGGGTCCCAGAGGATAGCAAGAGGCCACCAGGAGAGATGGAGCTTTAGAGCTCTGGAGACCGCAGACCCATCTTGGGGTAAGTCAATCACTCAACCAATCAATTAACTGACCTGAAATATACGTACTGAGCACCTACTACATACGGGCTCTGTACTTGGACCTGTGCACTAACAATGTGTTTGTCTCATGGCACTCCAGGTCTCATGGGAGCAGGAAAAGCATATAAAGAATCAGCAACTATATAATCACAGCGTGATTGTGCACTGGAGCAAGGGGGCTTTATGCAGCAAGAGTTTCTAAATGGATCTGGATGGTCTGGGGAGAGCAGAGGAAGTAACCCCCTAGGAAGGGACATGTGTTGAATGTCAGAATCCAAAGGTGAACAGGAGTTAGTTGGGTAAAGAGGGAGGAAAGGGTGTTTCAGGCAAAGGGAACAGCAGATGCCAAGGCCCAGGGGCAGGAGGGTCTTGGTGTGTCTGAACCCCACATATACTCCCTTGATAGCACATTTCAGTTGTAGTTTGACATGAATTTGAAAGTAGGACAGACTAGTGGTCAAATGCATAGGCTATGGTGTCAGACTTCATGGGTTCAAATTCTGGCTCCATACATACCTGCTGTGTGACCTTGGGCAAGTTGCTTGACCTTGCTGTACTTCTGTTTCCACATCTGTAAATGCGAGGTGACAACAGTAACACCTAACCCAGAGGGCTGCAGGAGTTGAGAATTTGTTTCTGTGAAGACAGCTCAGACAGCATCTGGCAGGTAATAAGTGCTCTATGAATGTTAGCTATGCCTATTTTTTTATGTGAGCTTCTTTTTTCTTTTTCCCTCACTAGACTGTCGGCAAGAGCAAGGCGCTGGGTCTGTATGTGTGAAGCCCCAGCACAGTATCTGGCCACTGGAAGGCCCTCGATCAATGTTTGTGGAGGGAGTGAGGTGGCTGCAAGGTCAGTGTGGGCAAAAGGGAGCCAGGGGAGGTGGGGAAGGTTGGGCTAGAGAGGCTGGGTCAGCTAGGCAGGGATTTGTGGGCCAAAGGAAGGTTGGGCTAGAGAGGCTGGGTCAGCTAGGCAGGGATTTGCGGGCCACAGGAAGTCTCTGGTGTTTATAGTTGGAACAGTGGGAGTGTTTGAAGATTCTGAATCAAGGGGGCGGGGGATCTTGTTGGTATTTTGTAAAGATGACTGGGCTGTCAGTTTCATCATTAGTTGAACCCCAAGTATATGTCAATGTTATATTAGGTGTTTTATTAAACGTCATTTCATTCATTTTATAAAATGATGGTGGGACATAGGTGTGCAGCTAAGGAAATGAAAACTTAGAAGGATTCAGTGGTTTTCCCCAAATGTCCTAGCTGGAAAGTGCTATAGAAAGGGACTGAAGGTCTCTTGTTTTTGTTTTTTATAGAGACAGGGTCTTCTTGCTCCATTGCCCAGGCTGGAATGCAGTGGTGCAATCACAGCTCACTGCAGCCTTGTCCTCCTGGGCTCAAGAAATTCTCCCACCTCAGTCCCCTGAGTAGCTGGGACTGTAGGCGTGTATCGCCATGCCCCGATAATTTTTTATTTTTTATTTTTTTTAGTAGAGACAAGGTCTCACTAGGTTGCCCAGGCTGATCTTGAACTCCTAAGCTCAAGTGATCCTCCTGCCTCAGCCTCCCAAAGTGTTGAGATTACAGGCATGAGCCACTGCACCTGGCCTGAAGATCTCTTTAGCTCTGTATCCGTTAGAGTATTAGTTCAGCTTCTACAACAAAGGCTTCAAACTACCAAACACTTAAATGTGGTCGTTTATTTTTCTCTTACTTGTATTATAGCTCTCCCCCATGAAATTGTTCAGGGCCCCAGCGTCCTTCAGTTTCATCGCTCTGCCATCCTCAGTATGTGGTCCATTATGGCTGCCCAGCTCCTGCCATTACAACTGCATTCTAGTCAGTGAAAAGCAGGAAGAGGAAGGTGAGGGCGTGCCGTGCTGTTTAAGGATGTGGTACATTTACATTATATACATTGTTTCTGTTCAGTTCACAATAGCCAAAACTGTCACGTGGCTGCTCGGAAATGTCATTTTTATGCGTGCAGCCGTGAGTCCAGCTAGACTTCTGGGGACGTGGTAGTAAAGGAGGAGAGTCTTGGGAAATTCCTGATCCATATTCCAACATGTGCTGGAGGGAAAGATTTAAGAGTTACATTAGATACCATACGGAGGGGGTATCTGCACAGCTCGAGTCCCCCTCTTTCATGGGAAGGGCCTGACGCATAGGGATGGCTGCCCGGGCCCTGTCAGTGTATCGCGATATCTTGACTACTTCCTCTAGTCATACAGCGGACTGGTCCAGGGATGAGTACCTGACTTGAGTTGGGTCAGTTCAAATGCCCATCTGGACTGCAGAAAGAAAGAGAAAGAGAAAGGGTCTGGGGTTGGGGTGGGTGGCTGCATGGACTTCTCTCTGCCTGGCCTCTGTCCTGTGCTTACTCCCTTGCAAGGTCAATCTGCCCATTCCCCTGTATCTCAGGCACAGAGGCGAGGCCTGGGGCTGCAGGGCAGAGCTTCCTACGCCCCATGCGTGGAGTCCAGAGACTGCAGAGAGAACAGCTTCATTCATGGGGCTACCCAGGTTAGATGGTGGACCTCTCAGGGTGACCCTGAGGACAAAGGACTGGATGACCAGGTGGGCCTGCCTCCATGCCTTGGTACTATCTAAGCTCCAGGTATTAGATACAACCTAAAGTTTCTTGCTAGTGCAGTAGAAAGTGTTGTGTGACATAGAAAATAAACAGACATAGGAAGATTGCTGTGCATTTGCAGGCTGTGAGTCATCCTGACACAGAGGCATTATAGACAGAGGAGGGTCGTGGGTGGAAGCAGGGGAACACTGCTGTGTAAGGAGAAGGGAAGGAGGGGAGGAGAGGGTCCTATGAAGAAGACAGAGGTCTCAGAGGGGAAGAAGGAGGACGTAGAAGATGTTTTGATGATCAAGGAAGGTTAGAGTTTCTAGAAGGAAAGAATGGCGGGTCAACAGTCCAGCCCCCACCTTAGGATCAAATTGAGTGTGCCCCAGAAGAAGGTCATTGAATTGGCCACAAAGAGATTGTCCTTGTCCTTTTTGTGGGGTGTGGGGGAGGGGGTGAGAGCGACAGCAGCAGTGGGGGGCAGGAGGCTGAGGAAGTGGCTTAGCATGTGTCAGCCTCATGAAAGTCTCAGGATATTTGTAGAGCTGGTGAACCGATAAGTGGGTGGGAAGTAGACAGCTCTGAGGACCCTGACCCCCACCCACCCCAATCAACGTGTTTTCCTGGGTTTACTCTTTGCTTCCGTTAGTCACTTTGGCCAAAGTTTCTCCTGCATAGACATCGGGATGGGGAGGGCACAGGCCAGGAAGGAAGGAGATGGTGTCCCAGAAAGCTGAAGCCCCCGGGGGCAGCCTTTTAGAAGGATCTTCTGATACCTAACCTGGATCATTCCTGCTGCAGTATCAGCAGGTGTCAGCTGAGGAAGGAGAAGCCTTCTGTGAATAACAGTCCTTCAGAGGACTAAAAGCAGCTGAACTCTATCCCAAGAGGAGATAAGAGAGGTGGAAATCAGGTGAGAGCCGCAGCCGGGTGGAATTCAGGGCAGTGTCGGTGCTCTGTGTGTGCTGGTGCTGGGTTCCTCTTCTCCGATTCCTGCTCCGGGATCTCACCCTCCCCAGCCTCTAATAACCCCAAATCCTGGATTGGTGTTTGGGAGGCTGTGGCTGCGCCAGGTAAACAGGGCAGGCCGGGAGCCACAGCAGACGCTGGAGGGAGGGAGTCGGGCCCTCCACTGCATGGGTATTTGGGACCCACAGGAAGGGAAGGCAGGGGAGGCTGAGTTCCAGGTTTCTCTCTTGGGGTCTCCTCTCTCCTGTTTCCACTCTCCCCCTGTCTCCCTGTTCAGCGCCCCCTCCGCCCCTCCTGTCCGCATTTCCCCTCTTCCTTCCCTCCTCTGTCCCCTGTTTCCCATCTCATCTGCCTCCTGTCTCCCAGGCAGCCTCCTCCAGCCCCCACCCCGTTGATGCACTTGTAGGCAGGGGGTTTCGGCTGGAGCTGCTGCCCGTGGTCCTCAGGGGAGGATGGAGACCTCCCTTTTCAACAGCCTCTGAAAACAGGAGGGGCCTAAACATGGGGTGGGGAGAGCTAAGGCAGGGCTCTGGGAGGTCCAGACGGGCAGGGATTCTGTCACCCTTCGGTTTTCTTCCCCACTGCCGGGCCTGTTAAAGCAAAGCTGTCACGGGCTGAGGCTCCCTCTAGTGGCCAACTTGGGGAACTGCCGCCACTCATGGCCTTCCTCTAAGAGGTCACAGTGGGCCTCAGGCTGAACCAATTGATCAGGGGCCTGAGAGGCACAATTAATAGACAGCTGGAAGCCGACAGTCTCCAGGCACTTAGAGGCAGGCTGCTTATTAAAAGCTTCAGTAGAGTGGCGAGGATGGAGACCCGCAGTTTCCATTCCCATCGTCAGTCATCCCTCCTGGCGGATTGGAGCTGGTCCAGATTTTCTCAATGGCCACCACTCAGGTGGTCAGCAGGGGCAGGAGACAGAGAGGCCATGGTTCCAGGGTGTGACTCAGTGGAGGGGGCACTGGGCACACTGGGGCCTAGGCAAGATCCTTCCCCTCTCAAAACCCGCATGTCCCATTCTTTACCATGGGCCTTTAGGACCTGGGTTTCTCTGGGCTGCCTTCTCACAGCCCTGCATGGCCCATGCCCTAGTGCTTACTCCCTGGGTCTGCGAGGCCAACCTGCCCATTTCCCTGCAGCCGGCCTGAAAACAGGAGGGTCCTAAACATGGGGTGGGGAGAGCTAAGGCAGGACTCTGGGAGGTCCAGACGGGCAGGGATTCTGTCACCCTTTGGTTTTCTTCCCCACTGCCGGGCCTGTTAAAGCAAAGCTGTCACGGGCTGAGGCTCCCTCTAGTGGCCAACTTGGGGAACTGCCGCCACTCATGGCCTTCCTCTAACAGCTCATCCTCTCCATGAAGCCGGCAGGGCAGGCGAGCTCCTCGCCTATGGCAGACAGTGCAGTGTTCAGTTCCATTGGACCTTTTGGGTGATTTGACCTCTGGAATTTCTATTCCACTCACCCTTGCTCCTCTCCTTCCATGTGACCACATTTCTGGAGGTTCCAGCCCCCGTGGAGATGGAAGCAGTTGCACCCCACCCTCTGGGATCTGGGTCAGAGAACCTGAAATACAGGCATCTTTATTTCCCAGGCTCAGTTATTGGACTTCCCTCTTTTTCAAAGTCCATGGCCCCCACAAAAAGAGTGAGCATGAGCATCACCTTTTCTCCAGGGACACCCAGGCTCTGACTTCACAGAACTGTCCCAAGTCTCTATGAAAGTGGAACTCAATCTGACTGATGGAAAATAAAATTAAAAAGTTAATAGGCCTCTTTTCCCTAAAAGGAGTGGTGATAGGTGCTTCTGTGGAGGTGATATCAAAGCACTGAGAAGCCTATTGGAAAACAAAGACAGTCGAACACCCTCCTTTACCTATATGCAGAGCATGGGGGCGGAGTGCCTGGCAGAGCAGGATTTGCCTTCACGTCCATCCAAGATGGGCCCAAGTGTCAGCTTTGCTAGTTCCTCACTCATGTGGTCTGGGGCAAATTATTTGACATTTTGGTGCCTCAGTTTCTTCGTCTATAGGATGGGACAGTAATAACTAGCTGACAAAGTTACGTGGTTGTTCATGATTCTGTGTGGAGAATGCAGAGCCAGTGCTCATGTGAAATGGTGTGAGGGAAGTAACATTTACAGGCTGTCTATGACAGTGTTGGGCCCTGCAAGAAATACACAGGATATCACTTACAAAAAACTCAAAAGGGTGGCTGTGATCACTCCCATTTCACAGATTAGAAAACCAAAGTCCAGAGAAGGTAAGTAGCAACTCTGTCAATAAGTGCCATGTAAGGACTCGAACCCATCTGTATCTGCGTTGGAAGACTTTGGGCTTATCCAGAACTGTGTTGATGGGGTGGAGGCAGGTGAATGCTGAGGGCCAGGTCCTGAGATGGCAGAAGTCCTTGTGAGATCAGATAAGAGTGGGACAGGAGGAGGGGCAGCAAGGATAGTCCTTAGAGGAGGCTCAAGGCCCGTGACATCCTGGTGACCACCGGTCTCACTGCACAGTTAGCAGGTGAGGCAGTTGACAGCATTGGCCCCGGCAAAGATCCAGTGACAGAGAATCTAGGACAGTCACCAAGAGGCGGACGAGGGGTCTCCGGACTGCACTGGGGGGATTTCCAGGGCCTGGACCCCGGCTGCACAGGGAAGCAGCAGTGCCACCTGAAGTGGGGATGAGGGGGTGGGAGTGAGGGCCGGCATGCGGCCTTCCTGACCAGCCCAGGGCTGGAGGAGGCCCCGAGACAGCAGGGGGGGGTGGTTGCCTCAGTAGCTTTGAAGGGGCTGGGGATGCCCCTAGCTCAATAGGAGAAAACCTCAAGGGGACCCATTGGGGGAAGGAGAAGCCTAGGGCCTGAGTGAGCCAGATGCTCGGCTGTGGCCCACGAGGCCAGTCACCGAGTGCACAGCCCCCTCCTTCATTTAGAAAGGAGAGTGGGGAGGCCACCTCCTTCGTGGGTCCACTCTGGTCCTGGGCGAAGACCAGGTTTTAGGGATGGCCGCTGCAGAGGCATTGGAAGGGGGACGTCGCCCCCTTGTGGTTGCATGGCTGTGGTGCAGAGGACGTGCCGGTTGCTACCTCGGGCCTTGCAGGTTGATGGAACGCTTGAGCTGGTGAACCAAGTCCCAGGCAGGGTGCACCGGAGCCAGAGGGGCGGCTTCAGGATTTGCTGCAGGGAGCGCGGCTTTCTCTGGAGATACTGTGGGTCTCTCAGGGTCCCAGGCACACTGCAATAGCAGCGATAGTGGAGACTGGAAGAACTAAAGGACACGTGCTGAACTCCCAGCTCCAGCCAGGCCCTGGGCCAGCCCTGGGGATGCAGGGTGAGCAGGACACCGTCCAGACCCTCCAAGTCCATGCAGGAGTCAGACAAGAGACCAGGAAAGATGCCGTCCCCCTTGCTGGGATGGAGGCATGGTGTTAGTGCCATTGCCACTTCTCCCTCTGGAAGGATTCCTGAGTGATCCCCTGGCCTCTCGCCTCACCCTGCTCTGTCTTTTTCATGTCAGGCTGGGGAGTTGGAAGGAGAAATCCAGCAAGTCGGCCAGCTCCTTCCATCTTCCTCTTCCCTCCGCCAGCCCGTTCCCAGGACATTGGCATCCCAGTTTCCTCCCTGCCATCCGGCGAGGGGCCTGCCTGTGAGGGGGGGCCCTTGACTGTCCTGCACCTATCATCTCTGGGATGGGGGTAGGGTGTTGGTACAGAAGCAAGCTCTAGTGGCCCGCGATCTAAAGTCACGTTCTCCACTCAGCTCTGTCACTAATATTTTGATTTTAATCTCCCTGACTTTTGGCTGATATCTCAATAGTTTCTGAACTCAGGCATGGGAAGGCTCCTCTAATGCCCCAGAATGGTGGTTCTCAATCAGAGGTGGTTTTGCTGCTCAGAGACCATTTGTCACAATGCTGGGTGGGGAGGGGTGTACTACTAGCATCTGGTGAGTAGAGGCTGAGAATGCTAAAAAAAAAAAAAAAAAAAATCCTAAAAATGAGGCTGGGTGCGGTGGCTCACACCTGTACTCCCAACACTTTGGGAGGCTGAGGTGGGTGGCTCACGAGGTCACAACTTCAAGACCAGCCTGGCCAAGATGGTGAAACCCCGTCTTTACTAAAAAATATAAAAAATTAGACAGGCATGGTGGCAGGTGCCTGTAATCCCAGCTACTCAGGAGGCTGAGGCAGATAATGCTTGCACCCAGGAGGTGGAGGTGGCAATGAGCTGAGATTGTGTGACTGTACTCCAGTCTGGGTGACAGAGTGAGACTTCATTAAAAAAACACACACACACAAGACAGCCCTTCACATCAAGAATTATCCAACCCAAAATGTCAAGAGTGATGAGGTTGATAAATTCTGACCTAAAGCATAGGGTGTTATGAGGAATTAAATTAGAAGTACCCTAATGCAGCCTTGTTGGGGGCAGGCTGTATGGAGCGGGAGTTCAGCGAAGACTTCTGGAAAGAGATAATATCTGCTTTAGGCTTTGAAGAGAAGTTGAAGATTGCCACATAGAGAAAGAGTATCAAAGTTGGACACGTGCAGACTACCCAGATAGCGGGAACAGAATGTGTGAAGTCATGGAGGGTGAGAGGCTGTGATCTGCCCGGATGAACTGGTCTGGGGCAGGAGATCAGGCTGTGGAGGTGGGCAGGGGCCAAGCATGAAAGGCTTTGCATACTTAACTATGGAGTATGTTTTTATAAAGTATAAAAAGCACAAAATGTGTTTAGAAAAGTGCATACAACACTTGTGTATAGAAACGTAGAGTGCATTGAATTCTCAATTATATGGGACTGTTTCCAGCTTTTGGCTCTGATGAATAAAGGTCTATAAACATTTTTGTACTTGTATCTTGGTGTTCATTTTTGTGAATTTTGCTTTGGGTATAATCCTAGTAAGGGAATGGAGGGGCCATAGGGTGTGCATATGTTCAATTTTAGTTGATATTGTCAAATAATTCCCCAAAGCTCTTGTAGGAATCTACAATCCTCCAAAAGTGTAAGAGAATTCCCATTGTTCTATATCTTCACAACATTTAGTGTGGCCAGTTTAAAAAATTTCTCTCTTCTGGAATATGTGTAATGGCAGAACTTTATTTTATTTTCATCATTTTGTTTTATTTTTTTTCAAAATAAGGTTCATTGGCATGTAATTTGCATACAGTAAAATTTCACTATTTTAAGTGTAAAATCTAAATTTTTATTCATATATATTTGTTTAATAAAAACATATAATGTTTTCATCACCCCCAAATTCCCTCATTCCTGTTTGTGGCCGATTTATTCCTGCCACCTTTAGTGCCTAGTAACTACTGATATGTTTTCTGTCTTTATAATGTTGCCTTTTCCAGAATGCCATGTGAATGAAATCATTAAGTATGTAGTGTTTCAAGTTTGGTTTACTTTCACATAGCAATATGTTTTTGAGATTAATCCACTTTGTTCCATGGATAATCAGATGGGTAATTTCAAAAGAGAGATGGATACTATAGGAAAAATCAAATGAAAATGCTAGAAATAGAAAAGATGGTAACAGAAATGAAGAATGCCTTTGATGGGCTCCTCAGTAGACTCAACATAGCTGAGAGAAGAATCAGTAAACTTGAAGACAGTGTAGTAGAAATTATTCAAGCTGAAACACAAAGGGAAAAAAAGAGTAAAAAAAACCAGAACAAAGCGTCTATGAACTGTAGGATAGTATCAGTGAGCTAATATATATGTAATTGGAATCCCAGAAGATGAGAGAGGGAAAGGGGAGGGAAGAGAAGAGGAGGGAGAATTTCGACAAATTATAGTCAAATTCCCCAAATTAATGACGAACACCATACCACAAATTCTAGAAGTTCAGGGAACACCAAGTAGTAGAAAAAACAATCCCCTCCCCCCGAAGAAAAATATGCTCAGCTTCTCAGTCTGTCACCTCTGTCTTCCAGAATGGGCTGATGCATCTAGAGACAATCAGATCCAAATGCCAGGCTCACCTCTTTGAATTTCCTTCCCCTCCTGGATCTTGGTGTCCTCATTTTTTACTGTTTTGATAGAAACCTAAATATCTTCAAGTTGATGAAAAACGTTTCACAGTTTTTCCTATTCTATTAAGCAGGAGAGCCAATTCAAATACTTAGTCTGCCAAAAGTACTGAAAATTAAAATCAAGGGAATCTTTTTTAGTTGTTTTTTTTTTTTTTTAAATCCTGGTTTTAGTTCTTTGGGAATAGGCTAAGACAGTTATATGTGAAATTAGCTTTTGAATCCTTGTAATAAAAGAAAATGATTTAGCTTCCCTATATTACTTTTATTCTTCCTTCTAATTTAGAGAATAAAAATATGAAAGTTTTTTATTTTTTATTTTTAGAAAGGGTCTTGCTCTGTCATCCAGACTGGAGTGCAGTGGTGTGATCATAGTTCACTGCAGCCTCAAACTCCTGGGCTCAAGGGATCCCCCTGCTTCAACCTCCTGGAATTTTTTGATGGTAAGAATAGTTGACTATATTTTTATTTAAAATTTTGCATGTGGGTCTCTATTTCTTGTTCCTTCAACTTCATATACTCTTTCTTGATTTCTTTTGAAATTATGTGTAAAAAAACCAGGCATCGAGTTTTCCCTTTATCTCTTTTTATGTATTTATTTTTTTGAGACAGAGTTTCACTCTGTTGCCCAGGCTGGAATGCAGTGGTGCATGATCTCGGCTCACTGCAACCTCTGCCTCCTGGATTCAAGTGATTCTCCTTTCTCAGTCTCCCAAGTAGCAAGGACTATAGGTGCCTGCCACTACGTCTGGCTAATTTTTTGCATTTTTTTTTTGGTAGAGATGGGGTTTCGCCATGTTAGCCAGGATGGTTTAATTAATTAATTAATTAATTAATTTTTTGGAGACAGAGTCTTGCTCTGTCGCCAGGCTGGAGTGCAGTGGCCCAATCTTGGCTCACTGCAACCTCTGCCTCCTGGGTTGAAGCAATTCTTCCGCCTCAGCCTCCCAAGTAGCTGGGACCACAGGTACGTGCCACCATGCCCAACTATTTTTTGTATTTTTGGTAGAGTTTGGGTTTTGCCATGTTGTCCAGGCTGGTCTCGAACTCCTGACCTCAAGTGTTCCACCCATCTCAGCCTCCCAAAGTGCTGGGGTTACAGGCATGAGCCACTGCACCTGGCCTATTTATTTTTAAACTTTTTATTTTGAGATATTATAGATTCATATGCAGCTGCAAGAAATAATACAGAGAAATCTCATGTATCCTTTACTCAGGTTTCCCCAATGTTAGCATATTGCAAAACTATAGCACAATAATACAACCAGGATAATTACATTGATATAGCTGAGCTATGGAATAGTTCCATCACCACAAGGATCCTTTTTGATGCTCTTTTATAGCTATGCCCACTTTTCTCCACCTTCCACACCCTCCCTTAATCTATAGCTGCTAATAATTAGTTCTCCATTTCTACAATTTTGTCTTTCCAAGAACATCGTATAACTGGAATCATACAGTAATCTTTCAGGATTGGTTGAATTGTGGGTAGTTTGCGTTTTTCAGGGAACTGGCCCATTTCATGTTAGTTGTCAAATTTATATGTGTAGAGTTTATAGCATTTTCTTATTATCCCTTTGATGTCTGCAGAGTTGGTGATGATATTCCCTGTTTAATTTCTGATATTGGTAATTCATGTCTTCTCTCTCTTTTTGTCAGTGCTGCTAGAACGTTGTCAATCATATTGATCTTTTCAAATAATTTATTTGTTTCATTGATTTTCTGATTTTAGTTTCATTGATTTCTGCTTTCATGTTTTAGTTTTTTTCTTTTAATTGTTTTGGGTTTATTTTGCTCTTTTTCTTTCTGGATTCTCAAGGTAGGTGCTTAGATTATTATTTGAGACTTTTTCTGTTTTCTAACGTACGTGTTTAGTGCTACAAATTTTCCTCTTAGCACTTTTTTAGTTGTTTCCATAAAATTTGACATTATATTTTCATTTTAATTTAGTTAAATATATATTTTAATTTCCCTTGATACTTTTTCTTTGGCTCATGGGTTGTATAGAAGAATGCTGTTTAGTTTTCAAGTGTTTGGAGATTTTCCTGTTGTTTTGATGTTATTGATTTCTAGTTTGATTCCATCATGGCTGGAAAATATACTAGGTATTTTCAAGTCTTTAAAAACTATTGAAGTTTTTTTTTTTTTTTTTTAAATAGTATGGGATACCTTGTTTTGTGAACACTTGAAAAAAATGAGTATTTTGCTGTTGTTGGGTGCAGTGTTCCATAAATGTTGATTAGATCTTCTTGGTGAATATACAGTTATACTAAATTCTTGCTTATTTGCTGTCTAGTT
This sequence comes from Cebus imitator, assembly GCF_001604975.1. Lineage (NCBI taxonomy): Eukaryota > Metazoa > Chordata > Mammalia > Primates > Cebidae > Cebus > Cebus imitator. The sequence goes on from NW_016107404.1 coordinate 281,440, forward strand.
TTTCTATTAATTGTTGAGAGAGGAGCATTAAAGTTTCCGACTATAATTGTGGACTTTTCTGTTTTTTTTTTAAATTCTATCAGCTTTTGCTTTACATATTTTGTAAGTGTGTTGTTTGGTGCATGTACACTTAGGATTGCTAGGTCTTTTTGGTAGGTTGACTTTTTAATCACTATATAATGTCTCTTTCAGTTTCTGGTAATTTTCTTTGCTCTGGAGTCTACTTTGTTTTATATTATATAGCGACTCCCTTTTCTGATTAATATTTATATGTATGATATATGTGTTTTCATCCATTTATTTTCAATCTGACCATATAATTACATTTGAAGCGAGTTTCTGGCAGCATATAGTTAGGTCAGCATTTTTATTCCTCTTTGCCAATCTTTCTCTCTTAATTGGTATATTTAGACCATTTATATTTTATGTAATTATTGATGTGTTAGGGCTTAAGTCTGTCATTGTAATTTTTGTTTTCTCTTTGTTTTTCCACTTCTGTTTTTTTCTGCCTTTCTGTGGGTTACTTGAACATTTTTTAGAATTATATTTTTATTTATCTATAGTGTTTTTGAGTACACCTATTTATGTACCTTTTTAAGTGATTGCTGTAGATATTATATTATAGATGTGTACCTTATAACAGTATAGTGGTATCAGCATTTTACCAGTCCTAGTGAAATGTACAAACTTTTCCTCTCTTTATATCCCTTTATCTTCCCACATTTATAAGATAATTGTTTTAAATATTGCTTCTAGATACATTGAGAATTACATTAGACAGTGGTATAATTTTTGCTTCAACTATAGAAAACTCAACAGGAGAAGGAAGATTTATTGTATTTAAGTATATTTTTACTCCTGTTGTTTTTCTTCCTTCTTGATGTTCCAAGAATTCTTTTATGCTATCCTGTCTAGACAAACTTCTTTAGCTATCCTTTTAATTTAGATCTCCTGAGGCAAATTATCTTTCCCCCACCACCTTCATTGGGAGTGTCTTGGTTTCTTCTTCATTTCTGAATGATATTTTCATTGAATATATGATTCAGGGTTGTTAGTTCTTTTTTTTCCGCACTTGAAAAATATTGTGCCACTTCCTTCTGGTCTGTATGGTTTCTAATGAGAAATCCGCTGTCAGTCAAACAGTTCTACCCATATATTATTTTTGTTTGTTTTTGGCTTTCAGAAATTTGATTATGATGTGTCTTGGTGTAGATTTTTTGGAGTTTATTATGTTTGAAGGTTTTGCAGCTTCTTGAATCTGTAGGTTTATGTTTTTGCTAAAATTAGGAAGTTGTCAGCCATTATTCCTTTAAGTACTTTTTTGGCCTCACCCTCTTTCACCTCTCTTTTTGAACCTCTGATGACACATATGTCATGAATATCAGAGAGTTTATTGTAGTCTCATGGGTCCCTGGAGCTCTGTTTGTTTGTTTGTTTGTTTGTTTATTTATTTGAGACAGAGTCTTACTCTGTTGCCCAGGCTGGAGTGCCGTGGCACAACAATCTTAGGTCACAGCAATCTCCTCCTCCTGGGTTCAAGTGACTCTGGTGCCTCAGCCTCCTGAGTAGCTGGGATTACAGGCACTCACCATCACACCTGACTAATTTTTGTATTTGTAGTAGAGTCAGGGTTTCACCATGCTGGCCAGGCTGGTCTCGAACCCCTGATCTGCCTGCCTTGGCCTCCCAAAGTGCTGGGATTACAGGTGTGAGCTACCATGCCTGGCCTCTGTTCAATTTTTTTGGGGGTATATTTTCCCTCTGTTACTCACATTGGGTAATTTTTATTATTCTATTTTCCAGTTTACTGATTTTTTCCCTCTGTCCCCTCTGTTCTGCTGTTGAGTCCATCTGTTGAGTTTTAAAATGTTTGTTACTATATTTTTCAGTTCTAAAATTCCAATTTGTCTATTCCTCACATCTTCTATTTATTTACTGAGATGCTCTATTTTTTTTACATGTTCATAATTGCTCATTGAAGCATTTTTATAAAGGCTACCCTAGAACCTTTAACAGATAATTCTAACATCTCTTGGTGCTGGTATCTATGGATTATGTTTTTCATTTAGTTTGAGATTTTCCTGCTTTTGTTACGATGAGTGATTTTTTAATTGAAATGTAGACATTTTGGGTATTATGAGACTCTGGATCTTATTTAAATTGTATATTTTAGCTGGCTCTTCCTGACATTGTCCCAGCAGAAGAAAGGGGGATTGTCATTTAGTTACTGCCAGATAGGGCTAGAAACGCTGGGTTCCCATGCAGCTTCTGTTGACATCTGAGGGGGTGACTCCTCATTTCCACTGGGTGGCATTGGCAATTCTACCTCCCCAGTGGGCCTCTGCACATATCTCCTGGGAGGGGCAGGGGTGTTTTATTACTGCTTCTCACATGGCCTCCTCTGATACTGTGGGGTGGCGCTTGTGAAGGTGGGGATGCAAGTTCCATCTCCCTATTTGGCCTTCCCTGACTAAACCCTAGTGGGAGTGGTTTGGGGTGGTGAGGCTCTCTACTCAGCCCTTGCTGGTGTGTGGGAGAGTGGAGCCATGGATTTTTCTTTGGCTACAGTAAAGCAGTTATCGTTAAGAATTTTTTTGTCTTTCTAGACTGCCCATTTAGTGATCATCTGGCTGAAGAAAGCAGAGGTTTGTTGGGGCTTTTATTTTTGTTGACAGCAGTTGGCATTTCTGGTTGCTGGCTTCTTAAGCACCAAGTCTGGGAATATGAGGCAAAAAGAAAATCCAGGGGTGTCACCACTGTGTCATTCCTGGGGTGTAAAGTCCCTACCGGCTCTGTCCTTTTCCCCTCACCTTTCAGAGTTTCTTATTTGGTGTATGTATATATTCATTTCAGAATTTTAGTCATAATTAATAGGAGAAATAGGAAAAAGTGCATCTGCTCTATTTTCTCAGAATCAGAAATGTCTAGCTTTATTTTTATTTAAAAAATGCGCACATATATTCTGAAAAATTATTAAAGTGTTATGAACACATGCTGAATAAAAGTGCTGTAATGAAAGTCAAAAAGCTCTGAAGGGCAGGTTACCTAATTTGCAGGTCCCAGTGCAAAATGAGTGGGCAGGGCCCCTTGTGTAAAATGCCAGGAGAAAAAGTGTAATTAAAGGTTCTAAAATATAAAGCATTTTCCTTTCTTTCCTGCTTGTCATAGCATTTTAAAATTGGTATTCAATTTCATTCTAACTACAAATTTAAAAAAGTTTTAGCATGATAACATTCATCTTTACGTTATGCAATGCCAGTTTTAAATGTAAATATAAGAATAGAATATTTAACTCACAAGTAAAAACACTTAAATTACACAATTTATGTTTGTAGCTCATACATTCAGTGGAAATGCTAACCCAAACAAATTCAACTGTTTTTATTTCGTTTTTTTGTTTGTTTTTTATTTTTAACTGGTACAAAGTAATTGTACATATGAGGGGACTTCAAAAAGTTCACGGAAAATGTGTATTATGAAAAAACAATGCATGGATTTCCAACTTTTTTGTACCAAAATAAACTCATACTAATTTGTTATAGCATGTCTAAACATGATCTAGATGGAGGCACTAAGGATAAGACAGTTTGACAAGAGCTCCTATCAGAGCAACATGAATTCTGTTACAATTAAAGCAAGAACAAGCATACATTTATGGTGAAGCTTTGGTGAAAGAATAGTGAAGTCACTAATGCTTTACAAAAAGTTTGTGGGGAAAATGTCCCCAAAGAAATCAGCACTTTATCAATGGGTAATTTGTTTTAAGAAGGGAGAAGACAATGTTGAAGATGAAGTCTGCAGTGACAGAGCATTCACATCAATTTGTGAGGAAAAATTTCATCTTGCTTGTGCCCTAATTGAAGAGGCTGATGATATACAGCACAAACAATAGCCAACACCATTGCCATCTCAGTTGGTTCAGCTTACATAATTCTGACTTAAAAATTAAAGTTGAGCAAACTTTCCACTTGATGGGTGCCAAAACGTTTGTGCCCAGATCATCTGCAGTTAAGAACACAGCATTTGATGGAAAACTTAAACAAGTGGGATCATGACCCTGAAGGATTTCTTTGAAGAATTGTACAGGAGATGAAACACAGCTTTACCAGGATGATTCTGAAGACAAGGCACCATCAAAGCAATGGCTACCAAGAGGTGGAAGTGGTCCAGTCACAGCAAAAGCAGACTGGTGGAGAGCATGACGACAGTTTTTGGGAATGCTCAAGGCATTTTGCTTGTAGATGTTCTAGAGGGCCAAAGAGTGATAACATCTGCTTATTATGAGAGTATTTTGAGAAAGTTAGCTAAAGTTTTAGCAGAAAACCCCTGGAAAGGCTTTACTAGAGAGTTCTTTTCCATCATGACATTTTTCTCATTACACAAGTGCAATTCTGCAAGCATTTTGATGAGAAGTCATGAGGCATCCACGTTACAGTCCTGATTTGGCCTCTTCTGACTTCTTTTTGTTTCCTAATCTTAAAAATCTGTAGAGGTCACCCATTTTTCTCTAATAATGTAAAAAGACTGCATTGACGTGGTTAAATTTCCAGGACCCTCAGTTCTTTAGCAATGTATTAAATGGCTGGTATCATAGCTTATAAAAGTGTCTTGACTTTAGTAAAGTTTGTGTTTAGAAGTAAAGTTTGTATTTTTAATTTATCTTTTAATTCCATTTTTCTCATAAACTTTTTGGGGTCCCATTGTATTTATGGGGTACACGTGATATTTTGATACCTGCATACAGTGTGTAATGATTAAGTCAAGGTATTTAGGATATCCAACACCCCAAACATTGGTTATTTCTTTTATTGGGAACATTTCAAAATTTCTCTTCTAGCTATTTTGAAATATACAATAAATTATTATTAACTATAGTTACGTGTCTATGCCATCAAACATTATAACTTATTTCTTCCATCAAACTATGTGTTTGTACACATGAAGTAACATCTTTTCTTCTTCTTCTCCCATCTTTCCCAGCCTCTGGTAACTATCTTTCTACTCCCTACTTCCATGAGATCAATTTTTTAGCACCTACATATCAGTAAGAACATGCAATATTTGCCTTTCTGTGTCTGGCTTATTTCATTTAACATAATGACCTCCATTCTATTCATGTTGCTAAAAATGACATTATTTCATTCTTTTTCATGGCTGAATAGTATTCCACTGTGTATACAGACACCACATTTTCTTTATCAGTTTACTCTTTGGAAGGCACTTAGGATGATTCCATATCTTGATTCTTTGGATAGTGCTGCCATAAACATGGGGGTCTAGGTATCCCTTTGATGTACCAATTTCCTCTTCTCTGGATAAATATCCAGTAGTGGGATTGCCGGATTGTGTCATAGTTCTATTTTCGGTTTTTTGAAAAACCTTCAAACTGTTTTTCATAATGGCTATACTAATTTACATCCCCACCTACGAAAAGGGATGAGTTCCATTTTCCTTGCATTCTTACCAGCATTTGTTATTTTTTTTTTTTAATCTTTTTGATAACAGTCATTCTAACTGGAGTGAGATGATACCTTATTGTGGTTTTGGTTTGCATTTTCCTAATGATAGTGGTGTTATTTTAGTTTTTGATATACACACATTCTACTAACATTGTCTATCTTAGAGAGCTTTCTAATGACTAAGGACTGAGAGGAAAAGGATTTTCCTATTTCTCCCTTTCCTTCTGTGCCATTATTTTTTTAGCACAAATGGTTGGCTCACACAGGAAAACAACATGAGTAAAAAAGAATATGATAGGATTCCCTGGTTGTTTGGTGTTTTTGTTTTTTAGAACACCATTTCCCCTTTTCTGAGTTCACAGAAAGTTCTGGTTCAAATAGAAAGCCTGGCGTATAAGGGCTGTCAGTGCCCTGTTTGCCTAGTCACTTACACACTTTCCTGTACTTCATTTGATTCTCATGTATTGTGCGTCCACTGGAATATGTGCTTATGTGGCATTGCCAACACTTCATGTGCATAAAGCAGCAAGGATCAGCTAACAAGTTTATTTAGCTATCTTCTCACAAGAAGGCTCTATTGGTCCATTGGATTTCATTTAGAAAACCCAAGTTCAAAGGCAAAGTCATTAAAAATTTCATGACGCTGATAGCAGAACGTTAAGCCAACCATGGAGCCCTTTGAATTCTGGGCCCTATGCATCGGCACAGAGCTCATGCCCACTAAGGTGATCTGGAGTGCTGACCTACCCTTCCTCATAAGGCCCATTATTCAGATGAAATTTTAACTTCTTATTTTAAAGTCTTGTTTGTTTGTGTTTCCCTTTTCGATGATATAATTCTGTTTCTTAATGATCAGTTTTAGAAATTATCCAGCCAGTGGTTCAACATATGCAAGTCTATAAACGTAATTCACCACATAAACAGAACCAAAGACAAAAACCACATGATTATCTCAATTGATGTAGAGAAGGCCTTTGACAAAATTCAACAGCCTTTATGCTAAAAACCCTCAATAAACTAGGTATTGACGGAACGTATCTCAAAATAATAAAAGCTATTTATGACAAACCAACAGCCA